>NC_048301.1:113728702-113747659 GCF_013100865.1 Trachemys scripta elegans
CCCCCCCCCCCCCCGAACCTCCCTGCCGCTTCTCTGGCCCCCGGCCCCCTTACTGTGCCGCAGAGCAGCGTGCTCGGCAGCGGGGGAGGGGAGCAGGCTCGGAGCTCCAGACTGCCAGAGGCCGAGGCGACGGCCGGCGATCTGCGAATGCAGGGCGGGGGGGGGGGAGGGAGAGAGAGGAGGGGAGTGGTGTCAAGTTTCAGGAGAGAGGAGGGGGAAGTGAAGGAAGGGCTTTGGCTCTGGCTGTCGGAGCCCGGGCTGCTCTGTAAGCCGTGCGCACGCCCTGTATGGGGGGGGAGGAGGGGAAGTCCGGACATTGACAAATTCCCCCCCGACACTATTTTTAACTCGAAAAAGCCGGACATGTCCGGGGGAATCCGGACGAATGGTAACCCTATGCAGTAAGGGGCACATCATTGCTCTGCCCCTGGAGCAGCACAGCCCTTGGGGATTCACAATCTCCCTCCCAGACTCCCTGCTGCTCCGAGGAGGGAGTGAGCGGTGCTGAGTCTTTACCTGGCACAGCACATGCAGGCCTAGCTACTCCACTGGGCACAGTGTGGGGGCGGAGCCAGACTTCGCCCACTTCCCGCCCTCTCTTCCATCTACCTGCGTGAGAGGAGTGGGGAACAGAGTGGAGCTGCAGAGTCTAGATTCCCTCAGTGCTCACAAAACAGCAGTGAGCGCCAAGGGGTGCATTACACCTCCCCTGCTCCCTTGTGCTGGCATATAGGCAAGGCCAGGATCTGTCCCTTCAGCTTTAAAGAAAGAAATTGTTTTCCTCATGGGATTAAAGTTTAGAGAGTCTTGATCCCTTGAACCCAACCAGGAAAAGATTCCTGTTATAGGACAGGCAGGGTGGCAGCTGTGAGGGGAGTAGCACTGTGCTCCAGCTCTTCTAGACCTGTTTTGGCATCTTGTCTGATCTAGGATAAATCATGGTTTCTATTCATTTGTTGGTAAGGCTCCCATAGCCCCTTGGATACATGTGCATTAAAGAAGAGTTAGTAACTTCCCCAGTTTGTTACAGAACACTGAAATTCTGAGATTGGATCAGCCCATTGAACCATCTGTTCCAGTTGTTATTCCCCACTCTGTAGATAAATCTCTGCATTAAGCATCTTCGCATAACTTTCATATAGGGTGACCAGATGTCCTGATTTTACAGGGACTTTTTTTTTTTATATGGGCTCCTATTACCCCCCATCCCCTGTCCCAATTTTTCACACTTGCTGTCTGGTCACCCTACTTTCATATAACTTTGTATTGGGTCTATCCATGTGTGACTTCTGTTTTCATGCAACTTTGTGTCAAGTCCTTTGATATGGGAACTTTGTATCAAATCCTTATATAGAAACTTTGTATTGAGCCTTGGTATAATATTATAGCCCCTAAGGATAGTTAAGGTAGAAGAGAAATGTCTTTTCCCTAGGAGTAGAATTAAGATCTCCCCTCTTTTAATCAATTGCCCTGTTGAATGAATGAGATGTGAATGAGCAAGGCGTGGAAGACAAGCACCTCCACTCAACTGCAACAGTTGGAGAGGGGATGGAAGCCAGACCCAAGAACAATAAAACTCGTCAAGTAGGCTCATCAAAGAAGAGAAGACATATTGACGGCCTTGGGAGTTAGAAGCTTTTGAAAACATGCTCTTTGGAAATAAATGTGGCAGCATTCAGACAACACCCAGAAGGAAGCACCACAAAGGACCAAGGGACACAGACACAGATTTTACATCTTGGATATGTCTACACTACGGGATTAATCGGAATTTATATAATTTGAATTTTGGAAACAGATTATATAAAGTCAAATGTATGCGGCCACACTAAGCACGCTAATTTGGTGGTTTGCGTCCATGTACCGGGGTTAGCATCAATTTCTGGAGCATTGCACTGTGGGTAGCTATCCCATAGCTATCCCATAGTTCCCGCAGTCTCCTCCACCCATTGGAATTCTGGGTTGAGATCCCAATGTCTGATGGGGCCAAAAACATTGTCGCAGATGGTTCTGGGTATATCCTCCCCCCTCTCCAGGGAAGCAACTGCAGACAACCGTTTTGCGCCTTTTTCCTGGGTGAACAGTGCAGACGCCATATCACGGCAAGCATGGAGCCTGCTCAGCTCAAGACAGCAGTCATGAACATTGTAAACACCTTGTGCGTTATCATGAAGTTTATGCTGAACCAGAACCTGCAAAACCAGGCGGCGAGGAGTAGGCTATGGCAGTGCGGCGGCGAGAGTGATGAGGATATGGACATAGAATTCTATCAAACCATGGGACCAGGTGCTTTGGAGATCATGCTGTTAATGGGGCAGGTTATAGCCATGGGAACACCGATTCTGGGCCTGGGAAACAAGCACAGGCTGGTGGGACCGCATAGTGTTGCAGGTGTGGGACGATTCCCAGTGGCTGCGAAACTTCCGCATGCGTAAGGGCACTTTCATGGAACTTTGTGACTTGCTTTCCCCTGCCCTGAAGCACCAGAATACCAAGATGAGAGCAGCCCGCACAGTTGAGAAGCGAGTGGCGATAGCCCTGTGGAAGCTTGCAACGCCAGACAGCTACCGGTGGGTCGGGAATCAATTTGGAGTGGGCAAATCTACTGTGGGGGCTGCTGTGATGCAAGTAGCCAAAGCAATCACTGAGCTGCTGCTACGAAAGGTAGTGACTCTGGGAAATGTGCAGGTCATAGTGGATGGCTTTGCTGCAATGGGATTCCCTAACTGTGGTGGGGCGATAGATGGAACCCATATCCCTAACTTGGCAGTGGAGCACCAGGGTACCCAGTACATAAACCGCAAGGGTTACTTTTCAATGGTGCTGCAAGCACTTGTGGATCACAAGGGACATTGCACCAACATCAACATGGGCTGGCCGGGAAGGGTTCATGACGCTCGCGTCTTCAGGAACACTACTCTGTTTAAATGGCTGCAGCAAGGGACTTACTTCCCGGACCAGAAAATAACCGTTGGGGATGTTGAAATGCCAATAGTTATACAGCGGCTGCAGCGGCAGTCTGTTATCCTGCTGCTGTTCCTGAAGCTCCACCAGATGCTGGAGCATGTCCATTTGATCAGGCGTTGCAGCCTGCTATCTCTCATCTCGAGCGTCCCTCATGACCTCACGTTCACTGGCATCTTTCCTAAATTTAACTACTGTGTCCTTCCACTCATTCAAATGAGCTTTCATTGTGGGTGCATTCCATTATTTCTGTAAACATCTCGTCTCGCGTCCTCTTTCTCCACTGCCTTATCTGAGAGAGCCTTCGGGATGGAGGATGAGGCTTGAAAAATTTACAGCTGCTGGAAGGAGGGTTGAAAAAAAAAAGGAGAGAAGTTTTTAAAATGATACATTTTACAGAACAATGCTTATACTCTTTCATGGTGAACAACACTATTCACATTACATAGCACATGTGATTTCATTACAAGGTCGCATTTTCCATCTTAATATTGAGTGCCTGTGGCTTTGGTGTTAGAGATCACAGACGCAGGTCCGGGCAACAGAATTCAGCTTGCACGCAGCCATGGTAAGCCATTGTCTTTCGGCTTCTGCGCCCTCCTTTCCCACATACCAAGCAAAGCCTGTTGACTGCTGCGGTTTTCCTGTTAACCTTCAGCAGCAGAAAACAAACTAACCCCCCGCCCCCATCCAATTCTCTGGGATGATCGCTGTACCCCTCCCCCCACCGCATGGCTGGTAACAGGGAAGATCCCTGCTAGCCAAACGTGAAAAGCTCAGGGCCAATTTCCCCCCTCCCTGCCCTTGGCTAACTGCAGGGAAGGATTTCTTTTCAGCCACAGGCAAACAGCCCAGTAGGAACGGCCACCTCTCTCCCCTTAATTAAATTCCCATATTTCAACCAGGTTACCATGAGCGATATCACCCTCCTGAGGATTACACAGCGAGATAAAGAATGGATGTTGCTTGAATGCCAGCAAACACCGGGGCCATACGCTGCCAGGCTTTGTCATGCAATGATACCAGATTACTTGCTGCAAGCATGGCGTGGTCAAGTGTCCTACCATGGAGGACGGCTAAGGCTGTACTGCCCAGAAACCTTGTGGCAAGGCTTTTGGAGTACCTCCAGGAGAGCTTCATGGAGATGTCCCTGGAGAATTTCCGCTCCATCCCCAGACACGTTAACAGACTTTTCCAGTAGCTGTACTGGCCGCAAATGCATCCCAAGTCCTCAGGGCAAAGTAATCATTAAAAAACGCTTGCTTTTAAAACAAGTTTTATATTTTAAAAGGTAAACTCACCTGAGGTCCCTTCCATGGGGTCATGGTCTTGGATACTGGGTTGGGAGGGTTGGGAGGGTACTTCAGTCAGGCGGAGAAAAAGATCCTGGCTGTTGGGGAGCATGGAGTGCTGGGTGCTCTCCACAAGCTCGTCCTCCTCCTCCTCCTCTTCCCCATCTACAGAATCCTCAGGTGTAACTGATGAGATTATCCCCACCTCAGAATCCACGGTCAGAGGTGGGGTAATGGTGGCGGCCCCCCCAGAACTGCATGCAGCTCGGCGTAGAAGTGGCGTGTCCGCGGCTCTGATCCGGAGTGATCGTTTGCCTACTTTGTTTTTTGATAGGCTTGTCTGAGCTCCTTGACTTTCACGTGGCACTGATCTGAGTCCCTATTGTGACCTCTCTCCATCATGCCCTTGGAGATTTTTTCAAAAGTTTTGGCATTTCGTCTTTTTGAACGAAGTTCTACTAGCACTGAATCCTCTCCCCATATAGTGATCAGATCCAGTACCTCCTGTACGGTCCATGCTGGTGCTCTTTGTCGATTATTGGCCTGCATGGTTACCTGTGCAGATGAGCTGAGCTATCTGTGGTCACCTGTGCTCTCCATGCTGGGCAAACAGGAAATGAGCGGGGCTTTTCCTGTCTACCTGGCCAGTGCATCCAAGTTCAGATTGCTGTCCAGAGCAGTCACAATGGTGCACTGTGGGACAGCTCCCAGAGGCCAATACCATCGCATTGCGGCCACACTAACCCTAATTTGAAATGACAATATCGATTTTGGCACTACTCCGCTCATCGGGGTGGAGTACAGAAATCGATTTTAAGAGCCCTTTATTTCGAAATAAATGGCATTGTTGTGTGGATGGGTGCAGGGTTAATTTGATTTAACACTGCTAAGTCTGAATTAAAGTCATAGTGTAGACCAGGCTCAAGTATAGATTTGCATGAGAGGGAAGCTGCTATAAATGTGAGGTGTCTTGCAGAGGACACCGGGTCTCGTCTTGTCAACATCAGAGCATCGAGACGGATAGACAGAGCCCAGCTCCACCCCTCCCCTATCTAACTCACCTGACCAGTGAAGTTAAGGGGAGCAACTAGTTGGTAACAACAACAAGACAGAGTGTGCTTGTGTGTGCATGTGTATGTGAGTGCATGAGTGCAATATATATCATATGCATATGATATAGTGTTGATTGATACATGTATTACCAATAAATGTGGCACTTTACCTTATCCCCCCTGAAAAGATCCTGGGCAGTACTTTAAGTACAACAACTCCACAGGAGAAACAAGCAAGTACACCCAGAAACACTGCTCCAACCTAGTTAGGTGGTCGTTGCTTTCCTGAACCCAGCAGGCAGCTCTCCCGTTGACATAACAACTCCACCTCTGTGAGAGGCAGTAGCTAAATTGGCGTGAGAAGCTCTCCTGCCACCATAGCGCTGTCCACATTGGCACTTAGGTCAGTGTAACTTATGTCACTCAGGGAATGTTTTATTCACACCCCTGAGTGACATGAGTTACACTGTAAAAGCAGCAAAGAGTCCTGTGGCACCTTATAGACTAATAGACATATTGGAGCATGAGCTTTTGTGGGTGAATACCCACTTCTTCGGATGCATGAGTTACACTGACGTAAGTGGTTGTGTGTACAGGTCCTTTGAGTGGAGGAGATTAACGTAACAGTGCCAGGGCCTGCAGGAAAGGGGTGGGCATAGAGAAACTGGGCTTGGGAGAACTGCAGAAGTAGGACTGCTCCTCCCCCATGCCCCGCTGCCTAGATCCTCTTTCTTCATACTGAAAAGGAAAGGGGGGGGGGAGAGGAGAGAGAAGAGCAGTCACACTACTCCCTGCCCCTCAGGGTTTAGCCTGTCCACACCAAAGGGTGACACCCCTCCCAAGGCTGGGGGTGCTGTTCCTTCAGCTCTGTAGCAGGAAGCCCCTGGGGGCGAGGGAGAAGCAGACATTAGCTGCAGGGACAGGATTGTTTTTCTTATGCTGACAAAGGTCCTTGTTCAGTGTTGGAAAAAAGGGTTTCTCTTCCTGCAATTCTTCACCCTTGTCAGATGATTCCTGGGCACCTTGCACACCGCCAGAGCCAGGAGCGACCCTGCCAAATTTAGCAAGAGCAGAGGGGTTGAGCAGGGGGTTGGACTAGATGACCTCCTCAGGTCTCTTCCAACCCTAATCTTCTAGGATTCTATGCTATGAAGATGGCTGCCCCCACCCACAGGAGGTTGAGAAAAGGCTGGTTACAGTTAGAGGTAAGGACATTCCCAAGGCTCTGTGAGAATTGCTCTCTGGTCAGTTGTGCTTTCTGCCCTGTGAACTTAGGGCTTTACCCCTTGTAACGGGGTTGGGATTCACCACGGTGGCGCCTCCTACTGGTTGTTCCGGGAATTAGCTCAGTCCAATGGAGTGCCCCCTCCTGGTGGTGTCCCGTCCGTCGTCTCACCCTCAGTTGGCATGTCTGAGCCCTCGTCGCTCACCAACTCGCGGCGTCCTCTTCGGGACCACTGCCCTCTGGCAGTGCCCCATAGTCCTTCCACACCCCCTTCCGGGGACGGGGGGGGTCAATCAGCAGTCTCTATGTTCCAGCCACCGTGGTCAACCGCACACCCCAAAGTCTAATCCCTCCCGTCAGGGATCTGGCATGGTCTGTAATAGCCACTCCCTACGGCCAATGGCTGGTTGTACTGCATGGGGGATTGGGGGGGACCCAGGCCCACCCTCTATTCTGGGTCCCGACCCAGGGACCCTCTGGCAGCAGCCTCGCTGTCCTCCTTCTCTCCCCTCATCTGTCCACTTCCCTGGGTCGCTTCCCCTACGGTCCCTTGCACCCACTAGGCCCTTCCACTGAGGGCCTGCAGCCTGGCAGACACCGGGCTGGAGTTTCCCTTTACTCCCCCGGGCCTGCCCAGCACTGCGCTGTCCACGGTGCTAGCCTCCCAGCTTGGAGATAGACCTTCCCCTCTCAAAGGCCTGGGACAGACTGAGGCTAGGTCTACACTACCCGCCTGAATCGGCGGGTAGAAATAGACCTCTCGGGGATCGATTTATCGCGTCCCGTTGGGACGCGACAATCGATCCCCGAATCGGCACTCTTACTCCACCAGCGGAGGTGGGAGTAAGCTCCGCCGACAGAAAGCCGCAGAAGTCGATTTTGCCGCCGTCCTCACAGCGGGGTAAGTCGGCTGCGATACGTCGAATTCAGCTACGCTATTCACGTAGCTGAATTTGCATATCTTAAATCGACTCCCCCCTGTAGTGTAGATGTACCCTGAGTGCTCTCTCCCTGAGCAGCCTTTTATAGGGCTGAGCCTGGCCCCGATTGGCTGTCTCCAACCTGGGCCCTGACTGGCTCCCAGTAAGCCCTTCTCTCATTGGCTGTGTGTCTGCGCAGGCCTCCTGGCCTGCCGCAGCCCATAATCTCAGGGAGTGGGACAGCCGCCCCACTACACCCCTACAAAGGGCCGACGCAGGGGGAGCTCCAGGGCTAAAAGCCTGAACTACAGCTACATTTTGAGCTAAAGCTCGCTAGCTGAGCTTGTAAAGACCTGTATCCTCTGCGGAGTGGCACAGAGTGGGACCTGTCACACTTACTAACCAGTGGTTTACATCTTCACTAGATGGTTTTACCTAGACATAATCAAGTGGCAATTAACTCAAGGTACAAGAGTCTAGTGTAGACAGATGTTACTCAGAGACCACTCCACTGAGCAAGGGAGAGGAGGATGGTTTTGTTTGAGAGTCCAGGAGCTCCCCTGCCTTTTGCACTTTTCTCCAGTTCAGGGGTCTCAACTAGGGGTTGGGACCCCTCAGGGGGTTACGAGGTTATTACATGGGGGATCATGAGCTGTCAGCTTCTACCCCAAGCCCCGCTTTGCCTCCAGCATTTATAATGGTGTTAAATATATAAAAAAGTGTTTTTAATTTATAAGTGGGGGGTCACACTCAGAGGCTTGCTATGTGAAAGGGGTCACCAGTACAAATGTTTGAGAACCACTGCTCCAGTTCAACAAGCAGAGCAGTGTCATCTTCCTCGCCCCTCCAGACCTCTCAGTCCCAGCTGGGCCTGACGGCTTTCCCTGCCACGATGCTTCTGCACTCATCTCTTCCTGCTCCTCCTGACTGAGGGGGACCAGCAGGCTGAGAAAGGGCAAAGCAGAAGCTAAAAGCTTCCCCCTACTCCAGCTCCAGCCTCTGTCCCTGACCAGCTTTCCACACTTCCCAAGGCGCCCAGATACCATGGTGATGGTGCAGTACAAAGATAGGGATTCCGCACAGTGATCTTGCAGCTAGCCCAGCTACCAGGGCTCATCTTCACGTACAGCGCAGAGCGCTTCTTCCATATCTACACCAGCAACACCATCTCAGGACCTAACCAGATCAGCTACAACATCACCGGCTCATTCACCTGCACGTCCACCAATGTTATATATGCCATCATATGCCAGCAATGCCCCTCTGCTACGTACATTGGCCAAACTGGACAGTCACTACGCAAGAGGATAAATGGACACAAGTCAGATATCAGGAATGGCAATATACAAAAACCTGTAGGAGAACACTTAAACCTCCCTGGCCACACAATAGCAGATGTAAAGGTAGCCATCTTACAGCAAAAAAAACTTCAGGACCAGACTCCAAAGAGAAACTGCTGAGCTCCAGTTCATTTGCAAATTTGACACCATCAGATCAGGATTAAACAAAGATTGTGAATGGCTATCCAACTACAGAAGCAGTTTCTCCTCCCTTGGTGTTCACACCTCAACTGCTAGCAGAGCACCTCACCCTCCCTGATTGAACTAACCTCGTTATTTCCATACTGATTTATACCTGCCTCTGGAGATTTCCATTACTTGCATCTGAAGAAGTGAGGTTCTTACCCACGAAAGCTTATGCTCCCTATACTTCTGTTAGTCTCAAAGGTGCCACAGGACCCTCTGTTGCTTTTTACAGATTCAGACTAACACGGCTACCCCTCTGATACTCTTCCATCAGTGTAGTTAATCCACCACCCCAAGAGGCGGTAGCTATGTCCAGGGGAGAAGCTCTACTTTTTATCCATGATCTGTAACACATGTATTGTCAAAGGCCACTCTAGATGAAGAAACAATGTAAAACACTAAGTTCAGGGCCATTCACTTCACCTTTTACTATAAAAGTAACCCCCCCTGCTTTGTGGGAAGGAAGCAAAGTCATTTAATTTGCATCAACCAAGGGAGCTGATCTTTTAGCAGATAATCATTCCCCCAACCAAGCCTTTGTCTAATCCTAGGGCTGGTGGAGTCTGACTGAATGTTTCCTCCGAGTCACCACAGCAGTCTGGTAACAAAACAAGAGTCCTTCCCTTCCCTCCGTCCCAACATGTTTCTGGCTAAAATGCCTTAAGGGACATTTGCTATAGACTCACCCTGGTTCAGCTCTAGAGTTAGCAGTGACTGGGCACAGAGGATTTTCACAATCATCTGTAACGCCCTGTCAGTGAGGCCTGCTCTGAGGAAAGATGACAGTGTGAGAAACAGCTGGCAGCCTGTCTACACTAGGGCTCTCAGTGGCAGAGCTCAACTGGTGTTGACAGCTCTCGTGTAGACAAGGCGTAGGAGGCATGATGCCTCATGGGTGCTGGACAGGAACAATGGGAGGTGGCTTTCCTGCACCTTAAAGGAGAAATCAGCATCCCTTACCCCCACCCAGTGCAGCCAGCCTGATCCACAGAATGGGGAAAGGGCTGGGGTCTCCCTCTCCAAACCCCCCTTTATGTAGCCCACCAGTGGGCAGCACCATCCAGCACCACTGTCCCTGCTTCAAGGGCAGGACAGCATGAGGGGTGGCCCAGGGGCCAGCAACAGCTCAGAGACCCAGACTGAGCTAAGTGGTGGCATTCAACAGAGCCCTGGGATGGGACAGATGGATCATTGCACTGTGCTCTGAGCATCATTGGGCACTGCAGAGACCATTCCTTCTATGGCCAGCCCATGGTGGTGGCTGGTGGGGAGACTGGAGTGGGTGGGAGTGGGGGTGCAATGGCCCTACTTGCTCCTTGCCCCTTTTAGAGTGGCTAACACAAGGGGAGGCCAGGTCAGACCATCTGCCCATTGCTTTTCCAAGCCAGCTTGTACTTCCTCTTTGCTGTGAGTGGTGACATAATCAGCTCACCCACCTAATGTTTTGTCTGTGCTCCTGTGACATCTGACACACTATGGAACCACCTTTTTCCACCAAGGGTTTTTTACATAGGTTTCCAATTGGCCACGGTCTTGATTCAGAAAGGTCAAATCTGCCTGAAAACTGTCAAGTCGATCCCGCTGTTACGCTGGAAGGTGTTAATAGCAGCTTCCATCTAGTGTGTCTTTGGTCTGTAGACAACCACAGACCTGGTTAAAGCTGGTGGCTGTGCTAAGCACCTTTCAGGCTAAATGGAAGGCGCAATTAAGCCCATTTACTGTAGTGATAGCTGGAAACAATAGAACCCACAGCCCAAGACCCTGGGTCACATGGAAAGGCCTGAGAAGTGAATCTGTGTGGGCTGTGGTGTTTCTCTGAGACAAGCTGCAAATACAGGGGATAGGGAATTGTTAGACAAGCTGTGTGTTAGGGGTAAGAAGCCAGGAGGAAGACAAAAAAAGCCTATGGACAGCAAGGAAAGCAGTCATGATCATGGCCCTGAGGCAGAGCAGAGACAGACCTCTTTGAGGCACAGGACTGGCTGGAAGGTTGGACTTGGGGATTTCTGAACAAGGAAACTGCCTGCTGTGTGGTCCTGCTGCATTCAGGGACAAAAGATCATGCATTCTGTAAATAAACAGGATTGAACCAAAGAATATTCCTGACTCCTATCAGCAAATTCTCCACCTAAAAGAAACAGCCCCTGAATATTGGCCAGCTGCTTGGGCCAGAGGCACAGCCCAGTGTGGCCTGGAATCAATCCCAGACCTGTCCACGCTGCCAGCTGGCTGGACCCTCACCACATTTGCTGAGGTGTGGACTCTGCTCTTAGATACCACCAAAAACAACAAGGAGTCCTTGTGGCACCTTAAAGACTAACACATTTATTTGGGCATAAGCTTTTGTGGGCTAGAACTCACTTCATCAGATGCATAGAGTGGAGAATACAGGAGCAGGTATAAATACATGAAAGGATGGGGGTTGCTTTACCAAGTGTGGGGTTAGTCTAACGAGATAAATCAATTAACAACAGGATACCAAGGGAGGAGAAATAACTTTTGAAGTGGTAAGAGAGTGGCCTATTACAGACAGTTGACAAGGTGTGAGTAACAGTAGGGGGAAATTAAGTTTAGATTTTGTAATGATTCAACCACTCCCAGTCTTTATTCAGGTCTAATCTAATGGTGTCCAGTTTGCAAATTAATTCCAGTTCTGCAGCTTCATGTTGGAGTCTGGTTTTGAAGTTTTTTTGTTGAAGAATTGCCACTTTGAGGTCTGTTACTGAGTGACCAGAGAGGTTGAAGTGCTCTCCTACTGGTTTTTGAAAGTTATGATTCCTGATGTCAGATTTGTGTCCATCTATCCTTTTGCGTAGAGACTGTCCAGTTTGGCCAATGTACATGGCAGAGGGCCATTGCTGGCACATGATGGCATATATCACATTAGTAGATGTGCAGGTGAATGAGCCCTTGATGGTGTGGCTGATGTGGTTAGGTCCTATGATGGTGTCCCTTGAATAGATATGTGGACAGAGTTGGCACCGGCGTTTGTAGCAGGGTTTGGTTCCTGGGTTGGTGTTTTTGTTGTGTGGTGGGTAGTTGCTGGTGAGTATTTGCCCCAGGTTCACTCCTGCTAGGGCAGGCTTGGACTTATTCCTCTGGTGTCTGTGATGTAGGCCCCACTCAGCTAGTTCTGAGCATGCTCCCCTCTCCTTTGCAATCAATAGGAAATTTGCCACTAACATCATTGACAGCAGCACCAGGCTGTGTGTGTGCAAGGCTAGGGCCACTGAAAGCCACTTGGAGGCATATGGGACAGTGGCAGGAGCAGCCCTGCTCGGGGGAAGCAAGTGGGGGCCCCTTATGGGGCCAGGCGCACTCACAGGGGTGCATGGAGGGAGCAGTCCCTGTACAGCAACTGTGATTGGCCCGTGTCCAAGTGGGAAGAGGTTTCTTGCCCTTCCCCCCAGCCTCCATGCCAAAGCTCAGTTTCTGTGTGGCCTTTGAAACATGTGTTTCTTTGTTCAGTGCTGGCTGTTTCACATCAGATCTGGGTTTGCAAGAGCAGTTCTGGGAAGCCACCTCTGCAGGCTGCCAGAACACTGATCTATCAGTCAACCCACACACTGGGAAATGGATGAGTCAGGCCTCCCCATCTGGCCACTCTGCTCCCTCTCCTCTTGCCCTTAGTAAATGCAGACTTCAGGGCTGCATCTCCTTTACGCCATGGCACCAGCACGAGGCGCCCCAGAGCTGCTGCAGCCTGCCACAGAGGGCTCCCTGCAATGTCCAGGCTCTCCTCTGCTAGAGAGGGCGATCACACTAGCTCCTATGCTCCCTTATCCCCCCTGGATGGTGTGGGGGTGCAGCTGGGGAAGAGGGGAATGTGGCCAGGAACGCTCTTTGTCCCAGTGATCCCTGCTGCATCAGCCTCTTGGGGCTATTTGAAACCAAAGGAAGGCTGCTGTGATTTACACTGGAGGAGTGGACGGCTGCACAGCCAGACAAAGAACTCGGGAGCCCAACCAGGTCCGAAAGCAAAGCTAGGAATCTGCCACTGGTGTGTTCAGCTCCCAACAGACCCTTCTAGGGGGACTGGGCCAGGCAGGCTCCCCTGCGTGTGATGGCACTAGGCGGGGGTTATCCTTCAGTGTGACTGTACCTGGAAGTAGAGACAGACCCTGTGAGGAGTTCCTGGGAACAGACATGCTCTCACAAACACTAGGGAATGCATGGAGAGGAGCCAGATGGACACAGATCCATTTCTGGAACGAGACTGGACAAGCTAACAAGAAAAATAAACCAAGCTCATCTCACAGCAGCCTGAGGGAATGGTTCTAGCTGGCCAGGAAACAAAGGAGCCCAGGCGCATCCAGGCATAAATCTGTTGGGACTATCAAGAGAAGTTGTTACAGATGAGATTTTTGTACACAGGATGTTGTGTCATACCACCACAGACCATGCTCAGAAATACTAAGCGTACATCAATGTCCTATGGGCACTGAGATGTTTAAGAACAAACCCAGACAATTTTGGTCTTTCTAGCCATGAATATGGTGTCCAAGTGTGAAATCTGTGATCAGACCTGGTAGCAGAGTGCAAAAGGGCTACTGAAACCATACAAGTCTCCTGATAGGTGTTGGTACATGGCTGGCAGAACTAGGAATTAAAACAGGGAAGATGGTTTTGCAGTAAGCAAAAAGAAGAACAGGAGTACTTGTGGCACCTTAGAGAGTTGCACAGCACATCAATGTAATAGCACACTGTAAAAATCAGTTTCCTCACCAGGGGATTCCAGATGAGTTTAACTCCGGTCCGCTCTTTCTTAATGAGAGGCGCAGAGTTAATGAGTAAGTCATTGCAACATTTCTCTTTGCTATATCAGCTTAATCACATATTGTCAAGCACTCACTAGGCACAACCAAATGAGTTAGAGAAGGCAGCACAATTTAAAAAAATAAAATAGATCCTTTGATTAAGAAAGTCCTGGTAGATTCAACTAACCCCTGATTTACTACCGTTAGAATATTATGGCACATCTCACAGTGATCTAGGAGATTCTCCAGTTCAAATACTTATGGACAGAAGCACAAAAACTATAGTGCCAACATTTAACAAACTTCTTGAGCCAAAGACAGTTAGCCCCAAACTAATCACAAAAGAGCAGCAGGCCAGGAAACTAGAGAAGGAGGAACACCATGGTAAGAATGCCAAACAGTTATCTCCATTGAAAAGGGGCAGAGGGTGGGGAAGAGTATCAAACTGAGAAGTGGCTGGCAACCTGCCAAGTTAACAGTGATCAGACTGCGTGACAGATGACGAGTGGCTCACGACCGAATGTGCCAACCTCAGGTCAGACTGTCAAAAAGCAGGGCAGACACCCTTCATAGTAGTATGTTCTATAATTAGATTTCACCAACCCAGTAACAAGTGTGAACTCCCAAAGTACTACATTATTCTTATAATGGAGTCACAGACAGTTCCGTGAGACACTCCAGTCTACTTTGCTGTCCAGACAAGCTGGACTGTGTAGTAAGTGATCACTTACACCCAGTCTCAAGAGACCAGTCACTCACCCAGGTCGATTTGCATCCTAGATCTCACACCAAAGATGCTGGTAGCCAATTCTATAGTAAACTAACAAAGTTTCATAGCTAAGAGAAAGGAATAGGAGTTAAAGCAGGGAAAATATTATATATGTACAAGTGAGCCACAGTCTATAATTTCAAAAAGTAGCAGAGATGTAGTAATGAGCCAGTTTCCCAGAAGTCTTTCAGGGCTACCCAAAAAACTCTGAGGATCTTTGTCTTCTCTCTCGGTTATTCTGCCCTGTTAGAATCCAAACAGTCCAGAGCGGAAGAATTTTTCCTTGTGTCCATATCTATAGCTTCTGCTCACAGAAACCAAGCGGACAACACGGCCCCGCATGTGGGTCTTCTCTTTCACAATGAGGAAGAGATATGCACCTAGAGACTCTGATCTCTCCCACTGATCATTTGCTTTCCATGAGCAGGAGTTAGCACTTTCCTGTTAAAGTTCTTCATTTGCATTACATACAGCTTCTCTCTCATTTGATGGATTATTTAGTTACAGAGGTATATACAATGCAAATGTTGTCTGTACCCTGTTATAATGCAGTAGCAAAGTGAAAACAATGCATGCAACACCCCCAGCAGTTTTCCCAGGAAGTTTAAACACTAAACACATTGTTCTACATTTTAACATCTACTTTGAACTATACTAACACTCTATGAGCTGGTCTGGCTTCCAGCTGTGAGTTTGTCAGTTCTTGGCTGATGTCTGCAGCCTTGGCCAGAGCTGGCACTTGGCTTACCAGTGTCACGCCATAGACTCATCGACTTTAAGATCAGAAGGGACCATTATGATCATCTAGTCTGACCTTCTGCACAACGCAGGCCACAGAATCTCACCCATCCACTCCTGTATCAAACTCCTGACCAATGTCTGAGCTATTGAAGTCCTCAAATCGTGGTTTAAAGAATTCAAGGTGCAGAGAATCCTCTGCAACCACTGCACTAAGGTCATAACCACCTATGATGGTCAGATGACATCTAAAGAAAATGCACATGGATGTTGGCTTTCAGTTTAGCAAGGCTATCCAGAATACTGTGGATAGTATTTCCTGCCATCCCATCCAGTCATTGTATGAAAGAGACACCAAGAGCAGCAACTACAGCCCAGGAGGGTCAGTGGGAGAGGTTACTGACACATGTCCAATAAAAGGCAGAAGAATCCTTGCCTGTATCAGGGGGCTGAGCTCACCTGATTGCACCCTCTAGTGATGTGTGTGTTTTGTTAATTGACTGCATTAATCTGAGGTGGCTGGGTTGGGTCAAAATTATATTTATCAACATTTGATTTTCAAAATAAAGGCAAGATGAAGCAGCAGCAACTGGGATCAGTGGGAATGGACCCTGCCATGCCACAGGGCTATCAACTTTTATAACCCTGACCTGGCCTCCTTTATTACCCTCTGTCATGGATCCACAAGATGGTGCAATGACCCCAGCTTTGGGACAGTCTCTAGGAGGACCTCTTCAGTGACCCAGACCTCTGGGGGTCTCACTCTTCCTCCAGGGCAAGCCATGTGGCTTCACCACCTCCTTAGGTTGGACCTCTGGCCCTTCAGCACCCCTGCTTCACACTGTGAGCTCCGTTCAGTGAGTGCAACTGAGGCCGACACCTAAGGGAGACTTGTACAATCTTAGGGAGCAATGCACCGCCCCGCTCCAGCATCTGCAGTAACACTCAGCCCGCATTGTAAAACAGAAGATGTTGTAACACAGCATAGGAAGTCCTTGGTTAGAGAAAAGGAAGTTACAGCATAGTGCACCGTGGTCAGCACGGAGCCCCAAATCCTGTCCCACTGACCTCTCTTTGTCCCAGTTCAGGTGTGCCCCAGGAAGGCCTCAGCAGCCAACCCTTAACCACCCCTAGGTAACCCTGCAGCACATAAGGGAAACTGAGGCACACATAGCCTTCATAACAACTACTACAGAAATTCCCACTTCATCACACCCTCCCTGCCTCCTCTCTTACCCCTTCTTTGGTGGCTGCTGTCCCCCTTTCATCCTGGTTATAATGAAGAATAAGGGAATAGCATTTAGAAAAGGAAAGTTTAGACTGGACAAATCAGGAAACATGTTTTAAAGAGAAGGGGTCTCCTGGTAGAGTTTTCTGTCTTTATCCTCTACGACATCCTGCCATAGCAGATAAGCACAGAAACTGGAGGTTTCTTTGAACATGATCAGCTGTGATGAGTAACAACGTGTGGACTTTGCAAAGCAGCACCTCCTTCCCATTTCAGGGTCTCAACTAAGTGAAGTAACTGAAGTCAGTGGGAGGCGGAAGCTGAAGGCTACTCAGCACTTGGGCAAGTCAGATGTCTTGTTTAGTCTAAATATGGATTTAGGAGCTTAACATGAAACTCCTATTTTTGTAAATCTTGACCATAATGTTTGGGTGTTAATGCCCCATGGATGAAAGTTCACAGCCTGTAGAACCTTTTGTTTCAGGCTGTCTGCAGACTCAGGCAGCTAACGCTGTTGACTTCAGGTTCTTTGCCATCAGAGGGCTAAAAGGAAAGGATGCAGTTTTCAAAAGTGCTCAGCATTGGCCTGCTGTATAGTTTTTGTTTTGTCTGTTCGTTAAGCCATTTATTTAAATGGGAGCAGAGTTACTCCAGCTCTGAGTGCTCTTGAAAATTACATTAAAAAAAAAAAAAATAAAGCAGCTGAGAGTCTGTGGACTATTCTATTTCAACCTTTTTGTTTTTTGTTTTTTAAAGTTTAAATGTTATCAGAACAGGAAACTCTGAATCCAATACAAGAGTGTTCACACGGACTTGCATCACAGTAACCAACACAGTTATTTAACAGGGTCTTACCTCATCCGGTGTCAGAACCTGTTCCTGCCTCAGTCAAGGGAAACACCACTCTCCTCTTTTGCAGCTTGTTTTATTAAGAGTGTAACACCCCACTTCCCTCTTATAAGAAACCCCATGCCGGGCTACCTACCAAGAGGTGATGCCTGGTCACTGGCCCAAATGCAACCCATTACCTGGGAGGCAGATGACCAGCAATAGATGGGGGATGAGCCCAATTTGCCATAAAGGGCCACTTTCCCATCCCCACAGACAGGTTGAGAGTCCCTCCTTTTGTTATTTCAGTTCCCGTTCATTAGACAACATGAGGCTAAAAGTTAGTTCCTTGTTTGATCCAGTTCTTTATTCAAAGGCCATAATTTCCTCAAAAATCATCAGTTCAATTCTTAGAAGAGTCACCAAGATAGGCCAGGTTGATTTATTAACCCATTTAACATTCACTAATAATTATTCAAATACAGAACTAGGTTTTGACTGCCTATATTTTAACCTCGCATTGCTGAAATTTCAAAAACCATCAGCTTTTGACGAAAGAACTGGTAATAAGGAACCCACTTAAGCCTCATCTTTGCCATGTTTCTCTTAGCCACATTCTATTCTTCTCTCCTGCTTGAGGCGATTTATCTGGAAAACCTGATGACTCAAAGCCATTCATGCCGGCCTGCATGAACTAGCAAAAGAGCCTGGGCGTTGACTCCTTTTGTGCAGCTGTTTTGCTAGCACAAAGGAGCCTCAGGGCTTGAAACGCTACAGTGGTGCAGCTGCTCTGCTGTACCAGTTCCGGGAAAACGCTACCTATGCTGATGGGAGACTCCATCTCCCCAAGAGGCAGTAGCTAGGTTGATGGAAGAATTCTTCTGCTGACCTCGCACTGTCTACACCAGGGTTAGGATGTCTGAACTAAGGCCACATCTATACTACAGACCTTACAGCAACACCGCTGCAAGGTCTCCCGTGTAGCCGCTCTACGCCGGTGGGAGAGAGCTCTCCTGTTGGCATAATTAAACCACCCCCAATGAGCTGTCGGCAGGACACCATCTCCTGTAGACACAGCGCTGTCCACATGGGCGCATCTGTCGGTGAAGCTTATGTTGGTCAGGGGTGTGTCTGTGATGTAACTGGGTCAACCTAAATTTTTCCACGTAAACCAGGCCTGAGACAGGTTGGTCTAGAGCAGGCCTGCACAACATGCGGCCCGGGGGCTGCATGCAGCCTGCGTGGGCTCACTGTGCGGCCCGCGGGGGGTGAGTAGGTGGGCTCACTGTGCAGCCCGCGGGGGGGTGAGTAGGTGGGCTCACTGTGCAGCCCACGGGGGGTGAGTAGGCAAGCGGCGGGTGAGGGAGAGGGGCTGAGGAGGCGAGCGGGTGGGCAGTGGCAGGGGGTGAGTAGGCAGGCGGGCAGTGGCAGGGGGGGCAGGTGAGCCGGCGGCGGAGGGAAGGGGGGACGGCTGAGGAGGCAAGCAGGCCCGGCGGGGGGGGGGGGGGGCTGAGGAGGCGAGCGGTGAGTTGGTGGCTGACCTGGTCTACTGACCTGGTCTGGCTTCGGGTTGCAGCTGTCTGGAGGTGCCTGCCTTCCACGCCTTCCTCATTCACACCTCGTTCATTCAACAGGGCAATTGATTACAAAGTGGGGGG
>NC_048301.1:113747712-113753055 GCF_013100865.1 Trachemys scripta elegans
CTTACGGGCTCGATAGAAGGTACATTACGGGCCCGATAGAACCCACCACTCACCGTGCAGCCCACGGGGGGTGGGGAGGCAAGGAGGGGGGGGCAGGTGAGCCGGCAGTGAGGGAGGAGGCGGCTGTGGAGGCGAGCAGGCGGGCAGTGGTGGGGGGCAGGTGAGCCGGCGGCTGAGGAGGCGGGCGGGTGGGCAGGGGGGCAGGTGAGCTGGCGGCGGGGGTGGGGGGCTGAGGAGGCGAGCGGTGAGTTGGTGGCTGACCTGTTCTACTGATCTGGTCTGGCTCCCATCCCCTCTCCAAGGGTTGCAGCTGTCTGGAGGTGCTGCCTTCATCGCCTTCCTCATTCACACCTCATTCGTTCAACAGAGCAATTGATTACAAAGTGGGGGGAAGATCTTATTCTACTTGTAGCGAAAAGACAGTTTTCTTTTACCTTAATTATACTACCTTAAGGGCCCGCTATAACATATTATCAAGGTTCAATACCGCTGTTTCGATGGGGCGGCGCTAGGGAAGGAGGGTTTGTTTCCGTGGGGTGGGCGGCGCTGGGGGGGTTGTTTTGGGGGGGCTGGGCAGCGTTGGGGGGGTGTTTCGGCAGCGTTGGGGGGGTTGTTTCAGGGAGGTGCTGGGGGGGTGTTGTGTTTCAGGGGGGCTGGGTAGCGCTGGGGAGGGGTTCGGCAGCGCTGGAGGGGGTTCGGCCCTCAGCTGTTTTCTTTGGAGTAATATAGGGTTACTATATTTTAATTTTAAAAAAGGAGGACACTCCACAGGGCCCCAGCCCCGCCCCAACTCCGCCCCTTCCCCACCCCGCCCCTTCCCCAAAGTCCCCGCCCCAACTCTGCCCCCTCCTCTGAACGCTCCGCCCCCTGCTCCTCCCCCTCCCGTGCTTCTCGCGAATCAAATGTTCGCGGGAAGCCTGAAACAGGGAGGCAGCAGGTAAGCTGGGGCTGGGGCTGGGCGCGGCACGGCCAAGCAGCTCCCTTTGGCGGCCGGCCGGCCCAGGCCAAGAGGCTCTGGCCCCGGCGTCTCCTGCCCTGCTTGGGCCCTGGGGCGCCGGCCCCCGGCTGAGCACCCCCAGTCCCGGCCGAGCACTGCCGGCCCCGGGCCAGCCGCCGGCCGAGCACCGCCAGCCCCCGGCCCCCGGCCGAACACTGCCAGCCCCCGGCTCCCGGCCCAGCACCGCCGGCCCTGGCCCGGCCTGGCCCAGCACCGCCAGTCCCAGCCCGGCCCAGCTGCCGGCCGAGCACCGTCGGCCCCGGCCCGGCCCGGCCCCTGGCCGAGCACCGCCAGCCCCCAGCCCCCGGCTGAGCACCGCCGGCCCCCAGCCCCTGGCCGAGCACCGCCGGCCCCGGCCTGGCCCCCGGCTCCCGGCCGAGCACCGCTGGCTCCGGCCCTGGACCAGTCCCCGGCTCCCGGCCAAGCACCGCCGGCCCCGGCCCGGTTGAGCACCGCCGGCCCCGGCCGAGCACCCCCGGTCCCGCCCCGCCGGCCCTGACCCCGCCCTGCTGGCCCCGGCCGAGCACCCCCGGGCCCGCACCGCCGGCCCCGGCCCCCGGCCGAGCACCGCCAGGTCCTCCCTCCCTATTTTCCCGAACATGTCCGGCTTTTTGGGATTTCCCCCCGGATGGGGATTTGAGGCCCCAAAAGCCGGACATGTCTGGGAAAATCCGGACATATGGTAACCCTCAGTAATATGGCCCTCGCCGCTTTACGAGTTGTGCAGGCCTGGTCTAGAGCCAGCTCCTCTGCTAGTGCCCCTCCAGACAAAGGAGAGAGCTTACAGCACGGAACCCTTTTAGGGTGCTCTTTGGGTTGGGGTCCTTTAGGGGCATGTCCTGTGTGCTGAACTCTTTCTGTGGAGAGAGTTTTATATTGAGGTTTTATTAGATAGTTTTGAATCAGGGTGTCTGAATGGAGGAGGGGAAACCACAGTTGTCTTAAAAAAAAATTCGTTCAAAGGCGGAGCCCTCACACACAGCAGCATCTGGTTCCCCTCCCCTCCAGTTTGCATCACATCATACCCAGCCATCTGGTTTCACTCCCCATTTCCCAGGCTTCTCTCAAAGCGGAGGGGAACCACCCTTATAACCCCTGGGATTGTGACATGCGTTTTCAGTGTAGCCAACCCCAAGTGCTCAAAAATCATGAGCTCTTTTAAAAAATACAATACATTTGGGGATTTTGTTACTTTGCCCACTGAATTGCAAGCTTGTCTATTACACTTAGGGTGACGAGACAGCAAATGTGAAAAATCAGGACAGGGGTTGGGGGTCGGGGTGGGGGTAATAGGAGCCTATATAAGAAAGACCCAAAAATCGAGACTGTCCCTATAAAATCGGGACATCTGGTCACCCTAATTACATTCAGGTCACATTTTCAATCTTGTTTCCACAACGATGACACCCAGTTACTGAGAGTCCCAGCCACTTACAAGATTCCCTGAGTTGGAAGGTTTTTATTGTTGTTTTTTAAACCCACCAAATTTCATGAGACTTACAAGAACTGGCAACATTGCCTTTGTCTCAGTGTAGCTGGTCAAGGTCCGGATCCTCTTCCAAACCCCAAGGTCAGCTCCAAGCAGCTAGATCAACAGAAAGGGGGTCAACCTGCATCTATGCTAGACAAAAGTTTGTGGTTAAAATGGGGTGAACTAGCTCTGACCTAGGGTGAAATCCTGGCCCCACTGAAGTCAATGGGAGTTTTACCAGGAGTGGGGCCAGAATGTCTCCCCTAATCTGGGCTCCTTTAAAAAATAAATAAAAAATCGTAATATAGACAAACCCCAGGGATGGTGCAGTTCACACCTTGCACAGCACTGTGCCTCAAAGCAGTGTGCCTTTCACACCTGTTAAAGTGGTCAAGTTAAAGCCCAGGCTCACTGCCTTCTCTATAACAGGCAGAAGCTAACAGCTTCCAAATCCTAGCGTAGACAAGGCCTGTAAGGCTGAGACCTGGTCTACATTTCAAAGTTATGTTGGCATAATTATTAGGGCTGTCAAGCGATCAAAAAATTAATCGTGATTAATCACACAATTAATCGCACTGTTAAACAATAATAGAATACCACTTATTTAAATATTTTTGGATGTTTTCTACATTTTCAAATATATTGATTTCAATTACAACACAGAATACAAAGTCTACAGGGCTCACTTTATATTTATTTTGGATTACAAGTATTTGTACTGTAAAAAACAAAAGAAATCGTATTTGTCAATTCACCTAATACAAGTACTATAGTGCAATCTCTTTATTGTGAAAGTTGAACTTACAAATGTACAAAAAAACTGCATTTCAAAAATAAAACAATGTAACATTTTAGAGACTGCAAGTCCACTCAGGCCTACTTCAGCCAATCACTCAGACAAAGAAGTTTGTTTACATTTGCAGGAGATAATGCTGCCCGCTTCTTGTTTACAATGTCACCTGAAAGTGAGAACAGAGGTTTGCATGGCACGGTTGTAGCCGATGTCGTAATATATTTACATGCCAGATGCGCTGAAGATTCATATGTCCCTTCATGCTTCAGCCACCATTCCAGAGGACATGCGTCCATGCTGATGACAGGTTCTTCTTGATAACAATCCAAAGCAGTGCAGACCGACACATTTTCATTTTCATTATCTGAGTCAGATGCCACCAGCAGAAGGTTGATTTTCTTTTTTGGTGGTTCGGGTTCCGTAATTTCCGCATCGGAGTGTTGTTCTTTTAAGACTTCTGAAAGCATGCTCCACACCTCGTCCTTCTCAGATTTTGGAAGGCACTTCAGATTCTTAAACCTTGGGTCTAGTGCTGTAGCTATCTTTAGAAATCTCACATTGGTACCTTCTTTGCATTTTGTCAAATCTGTAGTGAAAGTGTTCTTAAGATGAACAGCATGTACTGAGTCATCATGCGAGACTGCGTTTATAACTGGAAATGTATGGCAGGATGTGGGTGAAGGAGAGCAGGGGACATACAGTTTTCCCCTAAGGAGTTCAGTCACAAATTTAATCAACACATTTTTTTAACAAGCATCATCAGGATGGAAGCATGTCCTCTGGAATGGTGGCTGAAGCATGAAGGGGCATAAGAATGTTCAGCATATCTTGCATGTAAATACCTTGTGTAACGATGTTGGTTCTGGCAGGACCCAACTGAGAGTGCCAATTCAGGACAAATTGCTTAAAGCAGGGCAGTTACAGCCCAAGGCTGGTGTTTTTCCACCTCTAAGGCAAACTAAACCAGCCAGACTAAGAGGACTTTGGTCTCACCTCACTAACCACAAGTCACACAAGCAATTCCCTTAGACATGCCAGTTTCCCAGTATCATCACCAGTGCTACTCATCATGGGGACAAATGGTTATGAAAACCAGTACCCCAGTACAAGAAAAAAGGTTCTCCTGATCCGATAGGACCAAGCCCCAGACCCAGGTCAATATACAAATCAGATCTTACCCACAAATCATCCTTTAGAATCTAAAATATAAAGGTTTATTCATAAAAGGAAAGATATAGATGAGAGCTAGAATTGGTTAAATGGAATCAATTACATACAGCAGGGGTAGGCAACCTATGGCACTCACACTGTGGGTCTTGGCCACCGGTCCGGGAGGCTCTGCATTTTAATTTAATTTTCAGTGAAGCTTCTTAAACATTTTGAAACCTTATTTACTTTACATACAACAATAGTTCAGTTATATATTATAGACTTATAGAAAGAGACCTTCTAAAAACGTTAAAATGTATTACTGGCACGCGAAACCTTAAATTAGAGTGAATAAATGAAGACTCGGCACACCACTTCTGAAAGGTTGCCGACCCTTGACATACAGTAATGGCAAACTTTTTGGCTTAGGCTTGTAGCAGTGATAGAATAAACTGCAGATTCAAATCAAGTCTCTGGAGTACATCCACAGCTGGGATGGGTCATCAGTCCTTTGTGTATAGCGTGACCAGATTAGCAGTATTAAATATCGGGACGGGGGCGGAGCAAAAAAAAAAAAAAGGCGGGGGGCGGAGAGAAAAAAAAAAAGAGTTTAAAATGGGCCTGGGGCATTAGCAGGCCCCGGCCCCACGCGCTGCCCTCCCCGCGGAGCCTTCCGCCCCCCGGCCCGCCACGGGCATATGCAGGGCGCGGTGGGTCTGGGCGGGGGCAGCGCGGAGCGGGCAGGGGCCGGGTGGGTGGCAGGGGCCGAATCCCCGCTGCTGCCAGGGAGCCCCGCGCCTCTCCCTCCCGCTCGCGGCTGCGGCTCCTTCCCGGTGGGAAGGAGCAGCTGGATGCGCGCCGCATGTGCCCGGGGCAGGCCGGGGGGCGCATCCCGCCGGGAAGGAGCCGCAGCCGCGAGCGGGAGGGAGAGGC
>NC_048301.1:113757954-113758881 GCF_013100865.1 Trachemys scripta elegans
CTGAGCAGTGCCGCGTGAAGGTCAAGGAGCTCAGACAAGCCTATCAAAAAACAAAGGAGGCAAACGGTCGCTCCGGGTCAGAGCCACGGACATGCCGCTACTACGCCGAGCTGCATGCAATTCTAGGGGGGGCTGCCACCACTACCCCACCTTTGTTCGTGGATTCTGGGTCGGGGATAGTCTCGACGCCTGAGGATTCTGCCGAGGGGGTAGAGGAGGAGGAGGAGGAGGAGGAGGATGAGCTTGCAGAGAGCACACAGCACTCCCTTCTCCCCAACAGCCAGGATCTTTTTCTCACCCTGACTGAAGTACCCTCCCAACCCTCCCAAGCCAGTACCCAAGACTCTGACCCCATGGAAGGGACCTCAGGTGAGTTTACCTTTTAAAATATAAAACTTGTTTTAAAAGCAAACGGTTTTTAATGATTACTTTGCCTGACTTTGCATTCGCGGTCAGTTCAGCTACTGGAAAAGTCTGTAGCTACTGGAAAAGTCTGTTAACGTGTATGGGGATGGAGCGGAAATCCTCCAGGGACATCTCCATGAAGCTCTCCTGGAGGTACTCCGAAAGCCTTGCCAGAAGGTTTCTGGGCAGTGCATCCTTATTCCCTCCTCCATGGTAGGACACTTGACCACGCCATGCTTGCAGCAAGTAATCTGGTATCATTGCCTGACAAAGCCTGGCAGCGTATGGTCCCGGTGTTTGCTGGCATTCAAGCAACATCCGTTCTTTATCTTGTTGTGTAATCCTCAGGAGAGTGATATCACTCCTGGTAACCTGGTTGAAATACGGGAACTTAATTAAGGGGACAGAGGTGGCCATTCCTACTGGGCTGTTTGCCTGTGGCGGAAAATAAATCCTTCCCTGCAGTTAGCCAAGCGCAGATGGGAAATTGGCCCTGAGTTTTTCGCGTTTGGCTAGCAGGGA
>NC_048301.1:113758978-113985624 GCF_013100865.1 Trachemys scripta elegans
CGGGGGGGGGGGGGGGGGGGGGGGGGGGGGGGGGGGGGGGGGGGGGGTAGTTTGGTGCCTGCAGGGATCTTCCTGCAGGGTTAGTTTGTTTTCTGGTGCTGCTGAATGTTAACAGAAAAACCGCAGCACTCTACTTGCCTGAAGGGGCCCAGACAAGCACCACCACACTGCCCCCCCCCCCCAACTGGCTGAGATTGGCCAGGCTTCTGCAGCACTCTACAAGCTATGCTTGGTATGTTGGAAAGCACGGACGGCGCTGAAGCTTACCATGGCCGCATGCAAGCCGAATTCTGTTGCTGGAACGTGAACCTCTGTTGCCCAGACCTGTGATTGATCTCTAGCAGCAAAGTCACAGGCACTCAGCATTAAGAGGCAAAATGCGACCTTGCACAGAAATCACATGTGCTATGTAATGTGAACAGTGTTGGTCACCGTGAAAGAGTATAAGCATTGTTCTGCAAAATGTAGCTTTTAAAACAATTCTCTCTTTTTTCCCCTCCCTACAGCAGCTGCAAATTCCTCAAGCCTCCCTCCTCCATCCCGAAGGTTATCACAGATAAGGCGTCGTAAGAAGAAGACGCGGGAGGACATGTTTTCTGAAATTATGCAATCCAGCAGGAGTGACAGAGCTCATCTGAATGAGTGGAAGGAAACAGTTTCAAAGTATAGGAAAGAAGTCAGTGAACGTGAGGAGAGGAGGGACCAACGTGAGGAGAGGAGGGACCAACGTGAGGAGAGGAGAGACGATCGAGATGAGAGATGGCGGCAGGAAGACCAGAGGATGAAGGATGCAACGCTGGGGCTGCTCCGGCGTCTGGTGGAGGTTCAGGAACGGCTGCTGGAAAACAGACTGCCGCTTCAGCCCCTGTTCCACCCTCCCCCCTCCCCATGTTCCGTATCCTCCTCACCCAGACGTGTAAGAACACGGGGGGGGAGGCTCCGTACACCTTCCCATTCCACCCCAGTAGACAGCCCAAGCAAAAGGCTGTCATTTTTTTAACCTTTTCTTTGTGGCTTTTTCCTTCCCAGCAATCCTCCTCCCAAATACCACCCGGGTTCCCTCCCTCTTTTTCTAATCTATTAATAAAGAATAAATGATTTTTAAATGATAGTGACTTTATTTGGTTTGAAAGAAAGCTGGGGGAAGGGGCAGGGTGGGTTCCTTACAGAAAATCAGTCAATAAAGGGGGCGGGTTTTCATGAAGGAGAAAAACAGATATTTCACACGGTAGCCTGGCCAGCCATGAAACTGGTTTTCAAAGCTTCTCTGATGCACAGCGCTTCATGGTGTGATCTTCTAATCGCCCTGGTGTCTGGCTGCGCGTAATCAGCAGCCAGGCGATTTGCCTCAGCCTCCCACCCCGCCATAAAGGTCTCCCCCTTACTTTCACAGAGATTGTGGAGCACACAGCAAGCAGAAATAACAATGGGGAGATTTCTTTGGCTGAGGTCAGAGCGAGTCAATAATGAACGCCAGCGGCCTTTTAAACGGCCAAATGCACATTCTACCACCATTCTGCACTTGCTTAGCCTGTAGTTAAACAGCTCCTGACTCCTGTCCAGGCTGCCTGTGTATGGCTTCATAAGCCATGGCATTAAGGGGTAGGCTGGGTCCCCAAGAATAACTATGGGCATTTCAACATCCCCAACGGTTATTTTCTGGTCCGGAAAGTAAGTCCCTTGCTGCAGCCCTTTAAACAGAGTAGTGTTCCTGAAGACGCGAGCGTCATGAACCCTTCCCGCCCAGCCCGCGTTGATGTTGGTGAAACGTCCCTTGTGATCCACAAGTGCTTGCAGCACCATTGAAAAGTACCCCTTGCGGTTTATGTACTCGGTGGCTTGGTGCTCCGGTGCCAAGATAGGGATATGGGTTCCGTCTATTGCCCCACCACAGTTAGGGAATCCCATTGCAGCAAAACCATCCACTATAGCCTGCACATTTCCCAGAGTCACTAACTTTCGTAGCAGCACCTGAGTGATTGCTTTGGCTACTTGCATCACAGCAGCCCCCCCACAGTAGATTTGCCCACTCCAAATTGATTCCCGACTGACCGGTAGCTGTCTGGCGTTGCAAGCTTCCACAGGGCTATCGCCACGCGCTTCTCAACTGTGAGGGCTGCTCTCATCTTGGTATTCTGGCGTTTCAGGGCAGGGGACAGCAAGTCACAAAGTTCCATGAAAGTGCCCTTACGCATGCGAAAGTTCCGCAGCCACTGGGAATCGTCCCAGACCTGCAACACTATGCGGTCCCACCAGTCTGTGCTTGTCTCCCGGGCCCAGAATCGGCGTTCCATGGATAGAATCTGCCCCATTAACAACATGATCTCCAAAGCACCGGGGCCTGTGGTTTCACTGAATTCTGTATCCGTGTCTGTGTCCATGTCCTCATCATGCTGCCGCCGCCGCTGCCTCCTCTCCTCGTTTTTCTGGTCCTGGCTGAGCATAAACTCCACGAGAACGCGCGAGGTGTTTGCAATATTCATGAGTGCTGTCTTGACCTCAGCGGGCTCCATGCTTGCCGTGGTATGGAGTCTGCAGTGTTCACCCACCCAGGAAAAAGGGCGCGAAAATGGTTGTCTGCCGTCCGTTGCTTTCATGCAGGGAGGGAGGGAGGGAGGAAGTGAGACTGTACCCAGAACCACCTGCGACGATGTTTTTTGTCCCATCAGGCACTGGGATCTTAACCCACAATCCCAATGGGCGCGGGAGACTGCGGGAACTATGGGATAGCTATGGATTTGCTACCCACAGTGCAACGGTGCAGAAATCGACGCTAGCCCCGGTACTTGGACGCACACCACCGAATTACTGTGCTAGTGTGGCCGCACTCATTTCGACTTTATACAACCTGTTTCTCAAATCCGAATTATCTAAATTCGGATTAATCCCGTAGTGTAGACATACCCTCACAGATGTACAGCGCTGTGAGTTAAACCTGATTTCGTGCAGCTGAGTAGGGAAAGTGCTGCAGTCTGTCCACACTGACAGCTGCCCAGTGCACTGTCGTGGCCACATTTGTAGAATTTGCTGCGCCATTGGGAGCAGTGCATTATGGGCAGCTATCCCACGGAGCACCTTTTCCCATTCTGGCGCCGTGGGTTGTGGGAAGGGGGCGTGGGTGCGGGGGATTCTGGGTCCTGTCCCAATGCCCCGTGATGCATCGCTTCGCATCCCAGAAATCCCTTTGTTTCTGTCCACCTTTGGCGCCATCTTTCAACGGTTTCTGTGCAGCGCGATCTGTCTGCGGGAAATGGAGTCCGAACTGCTGAGGCGTATGCTGATGAGTCTCGCCAGTACGTCACGTTTGGCTATTGAACTATTCCTTAAGATCCAAAGTGACAGTGAGAGTGAGGGTGAGGATTCCGACAATGCTATCGAGACGCGTAACGCGTACGACACAAAATTATTTGTGGCATTCACGGACATGCTCAGCACCGTGGAACACCGCTTTTGGGCTCGGGAAACAAGCACCGAGTGGTGGGATCACATCGTCATGAAAGTCTGGAATGACGAGCAGTGGCTGCAGAACTTTCGGATGAGAAAAGCCACTTTCATGGAACTGTGTGAGGAGCTTGCCCCCACCCTGCAGCGCAAGGACACGAGATTGAGAGCTGCCCTGCCAGTGGAGAAGCGGGTGGCTATTGCAATCTGGAAGCTGGCAACTCCAGACAGCTACCGGTCAGTCGCAAACCAGTTTGGAGTGGGAAAGTTGACCGTTGGAATCGTGTTGATGCAAGTTTGCAAGGCCATTAATCGCATCCTACTCAGAAGAACCGTGACTCTGGGTAACGTGCAGGAAATAGTGGATGGCTTTGCACAAATGGGGTTCCCTAACTGTGGAGGGGTGATAGATGGGACGCACATTCCTATTCTGGCACCACCCCACCTAGGATCCAAGTACGTTAATCAGAAGGGGTATTTCTCTATGGTTCTCCAGGCGCTTGTGGATCACAGTGGGTGTTTCATTGACATTAACACAGGCTGGCCCAGAAAGGTGCATGACACACGCATCTTTCAGAACACTTGGCTGTTCAGGAAGATGCAGGCCGGGACTTTTTTCCCAGAGCGGAAGATCACGGTAGGGGAAGTTGAAATGCCCATTGTGATCCTTGGAGATCCTGCTTACCCGTTAATGCCGTGGCTCATGAAACCCTCCACAGGGAGCCTTGACAGCAGCAAGGAACGGTTCAACTACAGGCTAAGCCGGTGCCGAATGACTGTGGAGTGTGCCTTTGGCCGTTTAAAGGGTCGCTGGCGATCTCTGTATGGGAAGCTGGACTTGGCCGAAAACAGCATCCCCGCAGTTATATCCGCGTGCTGTGCCCTCCATAATATTTGTGAAGGGAGGGGTGAAAGCTTCACTCAGGCATGGACCTCCGAGGTTCAACACCTGGAGGCTGAATTTACACAGCCAGAGAGCAGGGCTATTACAGGGGCCCAGCGCGGGGCTGCAAGGATTAGGGATGCCTTGAGGGAGCAATTTGAGGCTGAAAACCAGCAGTGATATCAGACAAGCAGACTTGCAGTGCCTGTTTATTTCCTGGGCTAAGGAGTCTTTTACTTTATGCAATAATAAAGAATGTTTTCAAAGCCAAAGAATCCATTTATTGAAAAGAAAAAATAATTATTTATTGAAAAGAAACAAGGGGGTGGAGTGGGGAACAGTGCAATCACAGATTCGTGTATGTCCTGTCTGGTGTGCTGTGCAGTGAGTGCTGCACTTCAGGGCAGCTATACTGCATGGTGATGGGGGTTGAGTGCAGAGGGTAAGGGTCGTGGTCTTCAGGGTTGGGTGGTGAAGATACCGGTGTTGGAGGCAGCGGGTGGTGTGAAGAACACGGAAGTTGGGGGAAGTGGGTTGGAGGTGACAGTGGGGCACAACGGAAAGAGTTTTGGGACAAGGGCTGTGGGGTGGGGGGTGGCGTTTGTGGTAGTGCTCCTCTTTCTGCATGGCTACCAGCTCCTGGATAGCATCTGCTTGGCGCTCCAGGATGCTTATGAGCCTATCAGTGCTTTGCTGCCGGTGCGCGGTGCTTTGCCACCGGTGCGCTGCGTTTTCCTGGCGGATCCTGCTTTCTCTCTCCCTCCAGTTCTGTGCTTTCTCATTCTCTTTAATAGATTGCCGCATCACTTCTTGCAGCATGTCTTCTTTGCTTTTTTGCGGTCTCTTCCTGAGTCTTTGCAGTCTCTGAGCAGGCGATAAGAGGGATGGCTGAGGTCTCAAGGTTGATGCAGCTGTATAGGCAAAATGCAACATTTAACAGAGGCAGCATTGTTTATACCAGACAGAGTAATGATTTCCCCCCACTTAAGGAGTAGAAAACACACAGGGTCTACACAATAGCATAATTTTCCCGTCCGAAACAGAACACACATATCCCACGGGAGCCTCAAAATGGTGAGAAAGGGGGACTGATTGTTTCAGGGCTGCACTGTCCTCTGGGTTTCTGTGCCTTGGGGAGAGCCAACAGCTTCAGGGGGCACCTACACTGAACACTGTCCCAACATTTTCCACAGGAGTTCGTCCTGGACGATATCTCGCTGCTGAGGGTGACCTGGGAAGCAAGGGAGGGTCTTCTACTGCAATGAGGCTTCCGCGCTGGCACATATGCAGCTTGCCTGTGTGCAGCAATGGTCCCCCCGCCCCTCGCAGCACAGTGGCGTGGACACGTTAGCCTGGCTGGGACAAGGACCACGGTGGCTCTCCCTATAAACCTGCACAAGCGCATTGCACACGTTCTGGATGAGACATTCGAGGAGATTACCGAGGCCGATTACCGCGATGTGATAAACCACATCAATGCACTATTCTGCATCTAGGCATGCATGCCTAACCCTCCTTTCCCAAAGAGACCACACCGAAAAAACTTCTTTCCCGAAAAAAAAAAAACGCTTACCGGGAACCTGCTCTTCTGTTTGTCCTCCACCAAGTACCGGCCGCTGCGACTGGCTACCTTCCTCCTGGCTCGAGAAGAGCTCCTGGCTGCATGGCTCCAGGGATTCCGGGGTGTCTCCATCCGGCCCACCACCATCACTCCCGTTTTCCTCCTCCTCCTCCTCCTCTTTCTCCCCCCACCCCCCAGGCTCTGAAGTGTCCATGGTGGTGCTCGGAGTGGAGATGGGGTTAACCCCATGCATCGCATCCAGCTCCTTGTAGAATCTGCAGGTCGCGGGGGGAGCACCCAAGCGGCCATTTGCATCGCGGGCTTTGCGGTAGGCACTCCGCAGCTCCTTCACTTTAATCCTGCACTGCAGGGCGTCCCGGTCATGGCCCCTTTCCATCATGTCCTTTGATACCTTCCCGAAGGTATCGTAATTCCTACGGCTGGAGCGCAGCCGGGACTGTACAGCTTCCTCCCCCCAAACACTGATGAGGTCCAGCAACTCGCCATTGCTCCATGCTGGGGCTCGCTTGGCGTGTGGAGGCATGGTCACCTGGAAAGAGTCACTGATAGCACTCCACACCACGCCGGGCTGAGCAAACAGGAAGGGGATTTTTAAAATTCCCGGGGAATGTAAAGGGTCGGTCACATGGTTGGTTACCTGAGGCCAGGGCAGTAGAGTTTGAACTGATGACCAGAGTGGCTAGAACAGGCATTGTGGGATACTGCTGAATTATTCTGGAGGCCATTCACAGCGCATTGGGCGACCACACTGGCGCCGCAGCGCTGCAGCGGCAGCGCAATACTCGCTATTCCTCTCGGAGAGGTGGAGTACATGCAGCGCTGCAACCAAGGTGATACAGCGCTGCAAATGCCTTGCCAGTGTGGACGGGGAGTGAGTTACAGTGCTGGGGGCGGCTTTACAGCGCTGCAACTCGCAAGTGTAGCCAAGGCCTCAGAGTTCTGTCCATAGGCATGTCCGTGCATACCTTGCTGAGTCACAAGGTGTATCTCCCTTCTCTCAATGGATCAATTGTCTAACTGATGGTCCTTAATGGGCCATCAAGCAGGCTAGGCAGAGCTGACACCAACTTATCTGGTGTGTCACCCAGAAGCATAGCACAACTTTGAAATACAGACAGTATAGAGCCAATACTTATAGCTTTAAATACAAAAATGATACATGCATACAGATAGCATAATCATAACCAGCAAACCATAACCTTGTCTTAGACACCTTATTTGACCCCCTTTATACAAGATTATACAAGATTTGGTGCCAATACAGGACCTTGGTTGCAACAATGATCTATACAGTCCCAGTTTACGTCAATAACGTAAGCAAGCGCTGGGAAGTTGGGCTCTACTCTGGAGACAGTCATTCGAAGGCACTCTTGTGTGTGTTGCAGACCGGTTAATTGCTTGAGAACATAGTAAAAGTGTCCTGATTGGTTAATAATTAAACCACACCGTGTTTTAATATCAGGTGCTGCAAAGAGCCACAGAGGACACATTAAAGAGCCACTTGTGGCTCCCGAGCCTTGCTCTGAGTATCACTGCTTTAAACACAAGCAAAGCTATTCTCCTAAGCAAAGCAGGCTACAGGCAGGAGTGGCGCCAGGGTTTTTGCTGCCCTAGGCGGCAGGGCACCTCCTCAGTAATCGTCAGCAGCTCTTCCTCTGAAGCTGCATTCTCGGCGGCGGGGGTCCTTCCGCTCCAGGTCTTTGGCGGTGGGTCCCGGAGTGAGTGAAGGACCCGCCGCCGAATTTCCGCCGAAGACCCGGAGCAGAAGAAGCCCCTCTGGGCGGCCTTGGTTCTCGGCGGCGTTTCCACGGCCACTTTTCTTCCCGCCCAGAGGAATCGCTGCTGAAATTCCACCGAGGGCGGTGAAATGCCGCCCCCCACATCCTGCCGCCCTAGGCGACCGCCTAGGGTCGCCTACTGGAAGCGCTGGCCCTGGCTACAGGAGCCCTTTTCAGCCTGCCCCCGCCTGCTCCACGACTTACCCCATCTTTCCTACAGCTCCTTCTTCAGCTGAGCTCTCTCAGCTCTTCAGAGCAATCACCAGACCCCTTCCCACCTGGTTCTGATAACTGAACCCTGCTGGCTGGCCCATGGCCCTTAAAGACTAGGAGATTCTTCAATCACACGTCCCATCTTATTTTGTTACGAAAATGTATAAGGCCAAATTTATCCTGGTATATCTCCATTGACTTTACTGTATTTAGCCCATAAAGTAGAGTCACTTTATAGTATTGTTACCCCTTTCTGACCCAGTCATTTAGCCAAAGCCAGGTGCTGAGGGTTGTTTCTGTTGGGAGAAATTGATGTAGGAGTAAGGTGTTTCTTTGATGCAATTCTGTGTGTTTACAAGAACTTATAAAGTCCTGTTTTCATGAATACAGCATAAATCAGATAACAAGAAACAGTGTCTTTGCTCACAATTCAGAGCCCCTTTCTAGCCAGCACTTATCCCCAAAATGCTCTCTTACTTTTTCTCAGGGCCACATTCAATAGTCAAGCTCCCATTGGTGTTATTAAACTGCTCTCATCTAAACACAAATTTTGGGGCTGATCCTTTACCCCCAAACCTTGCCCCTTCAGCTTGGTGTCCTCCCGTTTCCTCCACTGTGAGAGGGACAGTCACTAGGTACTTTGAATGCTCTGTCCAGGAGTGCCTTAAATTCATAACAAACCTTCGTGTGACTGACTTTTTTCCCAAAGTACCAGCATTTAACTGAACTGCTTCCCTTAATTTGTGTTATTGCCAATTTCTCTTGTTTTACAAACCCAATGTATCGCCCTTTCTAATCCTTCAAAAGTGGCATGGACCAGATTAGACATCAGACCTACTAGGCTGCTTCCAACTTCCTCACTCCCAGCTGCTTTCTCCTCTGGTGAGCTGCTACAAGGAAAGATTCGAGTTCTGTGACAAGTTCCACAATCTCTGAGGCCATGTCTACACTACAGGGGAAAGTCGATCTAAGCTACACAATTTGAGTTATGTGAATAGCGTAACTCAAATCGACGTAGCTTAGATCTACTTACCGTGGGGTCCACACTACACTATGTCGATGGGAGATGCTCTTCCGTCGACTCCTCTTACTGTTCTCATTCCAGTAGAGTACAGGAGTCGACAGGAGAGCGATTTGCAATCGATTTAGCCGGTCTTCACTAGATCCGCTAAATCGACCGACGATGCATTGATTGCCATGGGTGTGGATCCTCCAGTAAGTGTAGACAAGGCTTTAGAGCAGAGGTTCCCAAAGTGGGCGATACCACCCCCTGCGGGGAGCTGGAACGATCCAGGGGGGCAGTAGTAGCCTCGGGTGCAATTAGGGGGCGTTGAATAAAAATAAGGGGGCGGTGTAAGCATAAAGAAAGAAGAGAATAAGAAAATTTTGAAAAACCGTTCGTACATGTTTCATCTGTTGTGTAACATAGAGTTAAAGTTGTAGTGATTACTTTATTTTCCAAATAAATTCACAAATAATAACCGATCAGATGTCAAGTCCGCCAACAGCTCTTAACAAGCAAGTGTTGGCAGGTGAGCTTGTTGTGCATTGTCGGGAAGTCCAGCATGCATCGGCAGGAATATGTGCATGTAATGACTTGTTTACAATACGATACTATAAATAGGCGACATGTATGAAATCTAATTTAGATTGCTTCTGAATTGTGTAAAAAGCAGTTAACAATAATGCAATAAGTATTTAAAATTTTTATTCATATTCGATACCTTCGATCTTTACAGATTACGGATCACATACAAAGCAAATTGTATGATTGTTGTTTCAATAAAACAGCAATTTACACGTGAGTATTTTTATACATTTTCTTACATATCTACCATACATTTTTGTGTCTCTAGTGCTTGCTAATAATAAAATCGTAGCAGGCTTGTGTCGGTACAGTACTATTTGAAGTGTACAGTCAATATATTTGTCATATTTTTTATTACAATATTAACAAAAACAGGGGAATGAAATCGTAAAAAAACTTATCTATCGAATCATCTGTGTTAATTGGTAAATAAGGCGTGTGTTAATAAGGAACAATTCTTTAAATAAGGGCATACTAAATTAAAGCTATTAACTGATTTTTAATTGCATATTGATTATTTTTTAAATTAATTATTTCTTGATAAATTTAGTTTGATATTTGACAATTTAATATCAAATACATATATCTAATGCTGAGCAAAGAACAAAACCCAGTTTATTAGTTTCATTAGTATTTTAGTTTGGTTGTCTTTTGCTGTCTTATGCAAAAACCACTGTATACCTGATGTCGTGGGCGATATTCTAATAACACATCTTTCTTTACTATATTGTAGGACGTAGGTAGAAATATAGATACATAAAAGAATGCAAATTTGTCACTGCATCTTTCTGTTTGTTCGCTTAAAGAAGGTAGATTTCCAGGGGGGCGCTGAGTAATTTTTTTTCTGAAAAGGAGGCGGTAGGCCAAATAAATTTGGGAACCTCTGCTTTAGAGTGTCCTTGGCTTCCTTTCGCTCCCGTCAGCTTAACTACTCCAGTCCCCGTGGGCAGCAGTTGCTATGTCAGCGGGAGAAACTCTCCCACTGACATAGGGCTGTTCATGCCGGTGCTTAGGTCAGCGTGACTTATGTTGCTAGGCGGTGGCTTAGTCACACCGCTGCGCGACATAAGTTATACTGACATAAGTGGTAGTGTAGACATATCAGAAACACAAATTTGAGGCTATCTGATTCCCAATCCCAAGCCTTGAGGTATATCTTGCTGTATTATCTCCTGATTGTTCTAAACTTACATATACATTTAAAATATGGCTTTAATTGGTGCTTGTGTCAACACTTTAATTTCGTTCCCAAGATGGGTTGTTGTTTTCTTTGTTTCTCTGTTAGCAAGTTCCAAGCTGGCAAAAGCTTTCTTGGTCTCCGCAATTTGTGGGAAAATCTTTGGTCCATGGCATTCATGTTACTGGTCGTCATCTCAATCCATCTTGCCATTTCAGACGGGGAGTCTTATAGCTTCCACAATCTGTGCATACACTTTGCAGCAGCTAACCCAACAAAGATTTTTATCTCTGATTGCAGCTCAGCTATCAGTCTTTGCTGGGAAGCTTCCACATGTTGCTTTAATGCATTTTATGAAGACACCAGCCAGGGCTGGCTCCAGGCACCAGCGGAGGAAGCAGGTGCCTGGGGCGGCCAATGGAAAGGGGCGGCACGTCCGGGTCTTCGGCAGCAATTTGGTGGCAGGTCCCTCAGTCCCTCTCGGAGGGAAGGACTGGCTGCCAAATTGCCGCCGAAGAATGAAGCGGCGCAGTAGAGCTGCCACCGAAGTGCCGCCAATTGTGGCTTCATCTTTTCTTTTTTTTTCTTTCTTCGCCACTTGGAGCGGCAAAAAAGCGGGAACTGGCCCTGACTCCAGCTCCTGTTTTAGGTCTTGTTTTCATACCTTTTGGCCATCTTTGATTTGTGCAAGCACCTCCATTATTTGTTCCATCTTGGTTCAACAGAAAAACCAGCTTCCAGTTTCTCTCCTGGGAAACTCCATCCTACTCTCACACCAGTACTGCCTTTTAGTTTGAGTGATTAGCTGACATTTAAGGTCTTGCTACATTGTTTTCGATAGGAGGTGAAATTGAAGATAGTCAGGTTTTTTTGGCACAGTCTTGTTTATTTACAAAGAATGTACACAAAGTCCCGTTTCCCTGAACACAATAGAAACAAACAGCAGCAGACACTTTCCTTGCTCACAATTTACAGTTCTGCACCTCAGATTTCCGCAAGGAGTTCTGTCTCCATTCCTTCTCAGGCCCATGATCATGATTGTTTCTCTTGCTTTTGGCTGGCTTTGTTTGCTTTCTGCCTCTCACCCATACACAGCTTGCCAAACAGTGTGTTTACTACCAGTCCCGGGGAAACCACTCTTATTCCCCCAGGTTAGTTCTTGCCAGGCCTTGTCATGCAGTCTCATGCCATGGATGGTGGCTTCTAGTCTTGCCAGCTATCACTACGCAAAATAAACTTGATTGCTACTTCCGTTTAGCCTGCATGAAGGGTTCTTAGCACTTCCACCAATTGTAGACATATCTGGTTGTCTGTAAATCAAAGACCTTCCCCATAACAGTCATAAACACTTTCCAGCATAACCTCAGTGTGTGTGCAACATGCGCATGTGTTTGAAGAAATTCTAAACTCCCCCAGATGGTGGGGAGTTCTCAAAGCCATCTCAGAGGGTGGCATCTGTTTCTAAGTCATCCTAAAGAGATGCAGGACCCTTCTGTCTGCCACTCTCTTTGATATGGCTGTCTCATTCCTCTCTCCCATGTAATTCAATTACTGCTCAGCCTTACCTGTTTTTTTTTCAACAGAAACTATTCATGTAATGCAGAGAACGACACACCCTCCTCCCTTGATGTTTCATGCATTGATAAGTTTCTTTTTTTTAAATGCTGTTTCCTGTTTTTGTATCTTTGTTCTGTGCGCAGAATAAAGGACTCACTCAACAGGATCAATGTGAGCTTGAAACAATCTACTTTTATTACCTATTCAATCCAAAATATCCTTCCCTTAAAGTGTGGGTCCACTCTGAGTGGTGACTATCTCGGTATTGCCACACACCCCGAGTTCAAAAATCCCAAGTCAGGCCTCAAAATATTTTGAAACTGGCTTAAAAATCAGGAGATTTTAAAAAGATGATGATATGTTTTGGGTTCTCTTGATTTCCCTTTTGGTTTATGAACCATTAGGTATCATTCAGATCACGTTTTCAAGCTTTTCTCTGGCAAAGACGAAAGCTAGCAACTATTATTTGTAACTTCAAGCTGATTCTTTTGTACTCTGTAAGGTGGTCACGGCTCTCTCTCCCCATCCGTCAGGGCAGGAGACCACGCCCCCTTCACTACGACACTTCCGGCATGCTTCAGTTCAGGGGAAAAAATCAGCTCACAGTTAGTGCCCCAGGCCTGCCGTCAGGCTGAGCCACAACAACTCTATAGGCCTGGAGCTCTCAATCAGGGTGGGGCGATACACAGTTAATGGCTCCGGCTAGGGGTTTGGGAGAGCCACAAAGCGTCATTCGCCCGGGGCCCTCAATCAGCGCGCGGCAGCAATCAGTTCAGGTAAGGGTCTCTGGCCTGCAGCCAGGCAGAGTAACAGTGCAGTCTAGGGGAGATTAGCTCTCTGGTGGGGGAGTCAGCAAACCATCTGGCGCCCTAGTTCAGGAGGGTGCCAGACCAAGGCAGGCCTCCTGACCCCAAAGTGGGGAGGCTGCCACCCCGATGGTGGGGTGGCAGGGTTAGGGGGACACAGACCCTCCTGCTCCACTGCATCCCAGCCCAGGGCCCTAACAGTGGCAGAGCGGTCCACCACTGTGTCAGTGGGGAAATCCAACCATAACATGCTGGCTGACTTGCAATCAGTCACACAGCTGAACCCTATTCGGCTTCCCTGGGTTCCTTCCTACACTCCCAGTCCAGGGGTACCTGGGTTCTGGGGATGTTGTTGGTCTTGCTCGGGTTAACAGCAAGTGGCAGCCCCAACAGCTCCTCAGTGTCCCCTGTGTCTGGCAGCTCCGGTAATCCTTCCGGGTCTCTGGCACGGGAGCAGCCTCCATCAAGTCCAGGCTCTAGGAGCAGCGGGGAGACATCCTGCTTCTCTGGCAGCTCTGTCCCAACTCAACTAGAGGGCCGGCCTTTTATAGTTCCTGTTCCTGCCCCGCCCCTCTGCTTCTGGCAGGGTGGCCACGGGTATCCCGGTTCTGCCCACCAGGGGGGTGGTCACGGCTCTCTCCCCGTCCATCAGGGCAGGAGAACACGCCCCCTTCACTACATACTCATATGACTCCAGGACCCGTGGATTTGTGAAAAACACCAAATCAGTGCTTAATTTGTAATGAAAGAGGTGCCGGGGCGCAAGCGATTAGTTGCTGGGGCTCAAGCAATTTTTTTACATTCAGAACTGATGCAGCAAAGCTAGAGGTGCCGAGGCTCAGCCCCGGCAAGCCCTGGCACAAATTAAGCACTGCACCAAATATCATGCTGTGTATAAATGGCATCTTCTCACTCAGCATATCTGCATATTCAGAGTCCTGATGTTAGTGCCAAAGGTACTAATTTTACTGCTTTTAACTCCCATTACATCTGCTGCGGCATCAGCACAGCTAAGGGAGACTGGGATGCATTCTGTCCCTTCTTCTGCAGAACAATTTGCTAAGTTCCACCCACACTTCTGCAAACCCTTTGAAGGCAATGGGGTAGCACAGAGGTAAGTAAAGGCAGATGGGGTCCTGCAGAATCTTTGTTACTGGGGCTGGTGTTTGAGAGGGAAAGCATCTAGCTTGACTCTCAGATCCCAAGGTGAGTTTGTGAGGCTGGTAATTTCTTTTTAATTTATACATGATTTGGAACAAACACGATCTGGAAATACATGATTGGCAAGAACAATGGAACCTTCAATGCTGTCTTATAGTCATTTTTCAATCTAGAACTGCACTGTAATACAAATCTATTATTATTAATGATTGTTATTCCTAGTGTATTTGGTTGTTTTTTGAATGGATTGAATTAGGAGCAATTACACATTTACCGTGAGAAGTATCTACACTACCCCACAAAGAGGCGTCTGAATGCCAGGGTGTCAAACCAAGAGTTCAGAGTTACTGGAAAGGCTGGACAAATGGAGGCCTCTTGCAACAAATTCTGAAAGTGGATGGACTGAGGCTCATACATGTTTCCGGGGTAGTTAATTGGTCTTCGCTATTGAGATGACCCTGCCCCGCTCAAGCTTCACCCTGGACATAGTTAGCTTAATGCAGATGGTTTGGAGAGTCAGAGAAAGGTGGTCTATAAGGCTACTAGGTCCCAGGCTATTTAGGGATTTGTAGATCATAAACCAGCACCGTTGAAGACCACTGTAAGCATGTGTAGTGGTCCCTTGCTCTCCTGCTCAGAGGGAGGCCACTCAGCCTCACTACAGCATGTGATCTGCTCTTGCTGATGAGCCCTGCTCACAAGGTGGGCATCCATACCTTGCATGAATTGAAGCTAGTGCTGCAAGGAAGTGGTAGTGGTCTTTCTAGCCTAATAATAACTGTGGCATGTAGGAGTGAGGTGTGGTCCGAGCACAAGAGGGAATTCTCTTAGGGCTTGGCTACACTTGCAAGTTAGAGTGCATTAAATCAGCCCCGGGCGCCCTAACTCCTGAGGTGTCCACACTGGCAAGGCACGTAGAGTGCCTGGACTCTGCAGCTGGAGCGCTCCTGGTAATCCACCTCCATGAAAAGCATAAAGCTTGCTGCGCCCTGGCTGAAATGCCCGGGTGTCAGTGTGGACGACGTGTTGCATTACTGCACTGTGATTGGTCTCTGGAAACGTACCATAATCCCCTGAAGTCAAGTGGCCACTCTGGTCATTGTTTTGAACTCAGCTGCAGGCAGGTGGATATCCTCTTTCAAAGCTCCATTTCTGACGGCCAGCATGCTTATCTGCTCCGGGACAAAGCAAACCATTACTGTGGAATGCTGCTGCTGGGAGTGTGTGTGTGAGAGAGAGGTGGCGGTGTGTGTGGTCTGCTGCTGTCTGAACTTACAAGACAGCAGGCTGACATGCTCTCAGCCCCCCAAAACACACTGTCTCCCCCCCCATACACACAACACACTCTCTGTCGCGCTCCACCCCCTCATTTGAAAAGCATCCTGCAGCCACTTGCACACTGGGATAGCTACCACAATGTACTGCTCTCTGTGGCCGTTGCAAGAGCTGCTAATGTGGCCACGCTACTGCGCTTGCAGCTGACAGTGTAAGCACATGGCAGCGCTTTCCCTGCTGCGGTCTCCGAAGGCTGGTTTAACTCCCAGCGCTCTACATCTGCAAGTGTAGCCAAGCCCTTAGCTAGCTGCAGATGAATAACTGCTGTTTGAAAGTGACCTTTCTGGCAAAGACTTATGCAGTAAGTTCAAAGGTCAAGGACCTCCAAGTTATGGCTCTTTACAGCAGCTGTAACTCATCCACATGCCATTTACGTAAGATTCTGCCATACTGCTTTCATTATTAACTTGCTTTTATAGATGCATAAGTGAAATTTTCAGGGAGATGGAATGCTGCAGAAGTGCCACAATAGGGGATAGGAACTTAATAATACCATCTTAAAATCCAGGAGGGAATACTAGTTCTAATTCCCCAACCTTTAAAAATCACATTGGAAGGGTCCCAATGGGTCCGGTGGCCTTTCTCCTGGAACCTTACTCCAACTGTGTTACAAGTTCTGGCCCTCTAGGACGCCGATCCCTAGAAGGTGTGGAAGCTGAATTGGACGTGTGACCTAATGATGACATGTTCCCAAAATCCTGACCTTGAGAGGATTCAGGGAAGGGACACCTAACTGAGGTGTAGGAGAGTCTCTCTGTGGATATGTGGCTATGGGCATCAAGGTGGCCACTCTTGGTGCAGACTTAAGTAACTGATATAATAATGTACTCAGCATGTGCACTATGATATCTTCAGATCTTCTTGTCCTCCAAGAATCTTCCTGTGCAATTTTGGTCCAGCTTTCTGTGCCATGCACAGCCTTGCCCCTACTCATCAAAAGCCAGCTCATGCCTGGTTCCTCTATCTGCACAATGGCCAGCTATTAAGTGGCCATTCATAAGCCCAGGGAATGTCCTATGTACTTTGTGGCAAACTGGACCTAAATTCTGTTGGTGAGCAACATGTGTTTGTATCTGATGGTTAAGAAAGAGGTGTAGAAAGAGAGAAGTGGGAAAGGAGGGAAATGAAAGACAGGAAGAGGGTAGAAATTAGGAAAATGGATACAGAGAAGTATGGATGTTTGGGGAATGAAGGGATTGTAGTTGGTAGGTCACCTTAGTAGGTGACATTGATGGACTATATGATATCCTATGTTGTAGAAGCTCCCAGAAGAAGAATTCATCCAGATGGTTGCTTCTTGAGAGAGCAATTTTCTCCATGGTAAGTACTGAGCTATTTCCTGCTTTCATTTGATTAAAGAAGGAGGGTCTTGCTCTTTCCAGTGTTGTAGGAGTGTTTTCTTCTAAAGAGGGATATTAAGATGCTTCTTAATAAGTGAACAGAGATTTAGCCATCAGAGATATATGTGATTGCAATAGGTCTCTGTTAAGCACCAGTTAGTAAGTCCCCATTATTGTGAGTGATCAGGGTACCATGGCAGGTAGATGATAAAGAGGTAGATCCTCAGCTGGCTTAAATTGCCATAGCTCCATTGAAGTCAATAGATCAATGACAATTTGTGCCACTGGAGATCTGCTCCGAAGAGGGCTTATGGCTTCACTTCTCTCAGGAGTCTGGAAAGGCTTGGTTTGATCTGATGCATCCACACCTAGTCCCACTAAAGCCAATGGGAGTTTTGCCCAATGACTTCAATGGAATCAGAATTTGACCTTTGCTCAGGGGGCTTGCTTTCTTTGGGGCTGGTCAGGCTGGCCTGATGGGGTCTAGGCTTCCTTCTAGCATCTTCCATGAGAGGAAAAACCAGCTTCCCAGGAAAGAGTGAGCAAAACAAACCCCATCTGTCTTGTGAAAGTGCTTTCTAAGCCCTCAGGCTCAGCTCCACAAAGGTATTTAGGCTCCTAATTTCCAAGGACATTAGAAGCCTAAATACCTTTCAGGATCTGGGCCCTCAAGCCCACCAGCCATTTGTCTCCTGTGTGGGAGGGATACTTCATCACTTCCCTTCACTGGGCTATTCACATACGTGTTCGTGCTGCCCTTGTGTTTACAGCCTTATTAGGAAATCCTTGAAATGCTGCCCCAGCTACTGGCTAATTATAGAGGCAACCATTTCTACATAAAGAGAAGCTTGTCCACTTGTTATAATTATTATACAGAGTGTCCAGAGGATGCAGCTGTTCTTACTCCTCTCTTGCCTTGAGCGGAGCTGGGGCTTGAGACTAGCTTGATACCGGGGTAACACTTTTAACTTTCTGGGTGCAGGACAGTTGTTCTTGCAGGACTGTATCACCAGGGGAACCCCTACTCCACAATGGCCAAAGCAATGGCTCCTCTCTACAGCCCTCCTAAACTCCACCCCACCTTGCCACTTGGTGTAATAACTGGGCTGTCAAATTTACCCTAACTGGGAGCTCCATTGTAAAAGGCACGTGAAAGTTCCTCAGATAGTGGCCTATAATAACGAAAGGTGATGGGAAAAGGTACGAAAAGGAAAAAGAAAAACTGAATTAGCCTAAATAAAAAGGCCTACTGATATAATTCAAGGACTATGTTGAAATCATGCTCGGTAACCAAAAGTCATGGGGAACTGGAAATTAATGATCCCAAATTGGTGTGTTGGATATTAGGCCTAATTGGTGGACAAAATAATGAGGGGACAGGCTATTCTTTGAGTGCTGGTCCCTAGGTGCATTCCACATGTGGGTACGCATGCGCACCATGTGCCTGAGTCTGGAAATTCTTCAAAGCAGTATCCATTGGCCTGCATATGCACAATAGTTCTCCTCCTGCTGCTGACCAAGGGTATAACAGGCAGTTCCTTCTTCCTACCACATGGTCTGAGTCGGAATTGTGTCCTTCACTTGGTTGTATAACTCACAAAGAAAGAAAATATTTGTAAATAGTGATATATTTTTAGCTTAGTAGTTTAAAGTTATAGTTAGCAGAGAGTATTTCTTTTCCCCGGCTGGGGAATGCCCTCCCTGGCTCAGGAACTCTGTCCAGAGTTCCAGGATTCAAGAATTGCATCTCCTACCTGTGCTCTTTCTCCATCAGTGATGAACATCCCCAGTGGCTGTACTATCTGGGTGAGGCGCATATCTCTGCAATGTGCAGTATCTGTCACTCCTCTCCACCCAGAACTTGGGAAGCCCAGGAGCTTCACCTATGGAGAAGGCTATGAGGGCCCTTGCCAATCCAAGCCACAGAGACCCCCTGGTCATCGGCCTCAACTGAGCAGCAGTCCCCCTCCAAACGTGTGCCTTGGAGCAGAGCATCAACATCTGAGTCCAAGGACTCTTCTTGTAGGGCTCCCCATGAGAGTAGAGGGCACTCTCTTGGGCACAAGGACAGATCCCTGTCAAGGGCTGTCCATAAGAAACATGCTTTCTCCCTGAGCCTGTCCAGGTCAGATGAGAAGACACATATGGAGCCTAAGGAACCAGCCCTGCTGAAGACCCCCAGATTGGAGTGCAAGGCGTGTAAAAAGAAAGACCTGCTAGTTCTGTTTGTTACCTCCGTACCAAAGCATAATGACAGACATTCACTGGTTCTGTCTATGAGCGCTGGCCTGGACTCACCATCGGTACCACCTCGTTCATCTAAAGACTGTCCAGCTGCCACAGATGCACCAGGTCCTTCAGACTAGACTGCCAGAACCCCTCCGACACCAGGGCATATGGAGATGTACATAACACGGGAGGATATGTTCCTCCCTTATCCACAGTCTGCACTCCTTTCCAGCTCTGCCCCTGTCAGGACTGATTCCCCACTCTGACACTTAGAGTGCAGAAGGTGGGGGCCTGCAAGGATTCTAAAAATTAATACTGGCCACTCCAGGCTTGTATTCAACTCCCAAGGTTACAGCTTTTCTCTGACCTTGGATGGGTAGATGCTGCCACCACCCAGGTGCAAAAACCCCTTTGAGAACCCAGGAAGGCGCACTTGGGAATTTCTTCCTGTGGGGTTCCCTCAATCCCTTTCACACACACACACACACACACACACACACACACACACACACACACACACACACACACCGGGAAGAGCTGAGAAAGAAAACAAAGGAAATCAGCTGTTGCCACCAGCTAATTAAACAACATATGCACAAACCTCTTAGGGACACAAAAATCAATCTTGTTCTTAAAAAGGTAAATTTTATTAAAAACAAAAAGAAAGAAAATACATCTGGACCTTAGGCTTTTTGCTAGGTTTTTAAAAAAACAGTTACAAGGATTAAGCATCAAGCTAGCTTCTTTAGATCCAACTTAAAGGTTACAAGCAAAACAAAAGCACCTGGGGTTAGCACAGAGGAGTCCACAAGCCATAACGAAATAAAAGGGATAAACCTAATCATGTCTTCCTAGACATTTCCTGATCTACTTACATATCTGGGGTTTCAAATGAGTAGTTTCTAGGTATGATCTGGTGATTTTCATACCTGGCCCAAAGCTTTTTACAGCATGGTTCCAGCCCTGTCCCTGCTGTCTGGGAGAATAACACGGACAAAGGGGACGTTTTTTTTACCAATTTTAAAAAGTTCTAGCTTTCCCATTGGCTCTTTTGGTCAGGTGCACGGGGTCGGGGTGAGTCGGAGTCCGGCCTGGCCCCGAGCACAGGCAGGACTCAGTCAGGCGGTACCTGGAGGGAGGGTAGTGGGGCGGCCCATGGGGCCAGGCGGTGGCTGTACTCCCCACCTGGGCAGCAGGACTCGGGAGCAGCCGCTGCTGCAGCTCCTACTGCTGCGGCTGAAGGAAGCAGCCATGGCGCTCGGCGGCTGCGGCTGCAGCTCTGGTGCCCGGGCCCGAACCCCCGGAGCCCGGGCCTGTTGCGGGGACCCAGAAGCGCTCACGCTGCACGCGCCCAGGCCCTGGCCAGTCGCGTTTGGGCTGGCTGCCCAGCTGGTGCAATCCCGCGGTGGTCCCGGGTTGGGGGCAGCAGGCCCCAGCCTCCCCGTCCCGCTCGGGTCCCACAGGGGAACGAACGGGGCTGGGGTGCCGATGTCTCTGCTCCGGGGCCTTCATGGGATTGCACCAGCTGGGCATAGATCCAGCACCCATAGATCCAGCACCTATGGCTCTCCCTTCACACTGCACCCACAGGCTGCTCCCCCTTTGCTAATCCTCTTTCGGTCTGTTGAGCTTGTCCCACTCAACATGTCCCCTTCCCCTAAAGCTCCCCCAGCCTGTACCCCATAGCGACAGATCCAGCTCCCCCCAGCCTGTACCCCATAACAACATATCAAGCTCCCCCAGCCTGCCCCCTACAGCTCCCCCAGCCTGTACCCCACAGCGACAGACCCAGCTTCCCGAACATGCCCCCTGCAACTCCCCAAACCCACCCCCTATAGCTCCCCGACCCTGTATCCCTATAGATACAGAACCAGCTTCCCCAGCCTGTACCCCATTGTGACAGATCCAGATGCCCCAGACAGCCCCCAGCAGCTCCCCCAGACTGTACCTCTTTAGCAAGAGATCCAGCTTCTCCAACCTGACCCTGAGAGCTCCCCCAGCCTCTAACCCTATAGCGACAGATTGAGCTCCCCCAACCCACCCACTGCAGCTCCCCCAGCCTGTACCCAATTGCGACAGATCCAGATGCCCCAGATGGCACCCTGCAGCTCCCCCAGCCTGTGCCCCATATTGACAGATCCAGCACCCCCAGCCCGCCACTTACAGCTCCCCCAGACCGTACCTTTGTAGCAAGAGATCCAGCTTCCCCAGCCCGACCCCAAGAGCTCCCGCAGCCTATACCCCATAGCGACAGATCCAGCTCCCCAACCTCCCCAACCCCATAGTGACAGATCCAACTTCCCCAACCCACCCCGCTCCCTACAACTCCCCCAGCCTCCTGTACCCCATAGTGACAGATCCAGCTCCCTCAGCCTATCGCCAAAGTCTCAGCTCCCAGAGACTGCCCCATACTACAAACCCTCTAGCTTGTACCCCTATAGTTCCCACTACAGATCCCCTTATCTCCCTTGCGGTGCCCTTCCGGCAGCTGCCCCCACTTTCTATCCTCTCTCTCTTGTGCCCCTCGGGGCTCCTCAGGCCAGTCGCACCTGCCGAGCTCCGCCCCGCCTGCTCCGCTCCCCGGCATATCCGGAGCCCCCCGCTCGCCCCGCAGCAGAGTCCCCAGGGCAGCGCCCGGCCATGGCCCCCAGCGTGGAGGTGGGGAGCAGCAACGTGCAGCCCAGCAGCGACTGCAGGGGGCAGGGCGGCCCGGCTCCCAGCTACACCTACACCGGTCCCACGCAGGGCTTCCCCTCCAGCCGTCCCGCCGCTTCGTGCTCTGGTCCCTTTTCAACACCCTCTTCTGCAACGTCTGCTCTGCTGCCTCGGCTTCATGGCTCTGGTCTTCTCCTTCAATGTGTTGGTGTCACTAGGCATAGCTACCAGGTAACTCGGGGGAATGGAAGGCCATAAGTGCCGATGAAACTCCTGCGCTCTGGGTCTAAGGGAACCACAGTGACTCCATCTTGTGAACTTTCACCTACTTCTATGCTAACTGCTTACATGCTGAAGCAGGCTGAAGCAGAAATGTAAGGGTCAGCTTTTTTCTAGCAGACAGCTGCTGTTTTGCTCGCACTAACAGAAACGTAGTGATAAGACGGGGGAAGACTGCTGCACAGGCCTTGCAAGGCCAAAGATAAGCAAGCGAAGGGAAAGTTTCTAACATGCACAATGTGTACCTGCTGTAACTGCTATTGGGTAGGGAGGGGTATGAGGGAGAAACCAGAACAAAAGGCTTACTGAACACAGCTTGGAATATAAAAGAGAAAACTTGCTTATATGTGCTGTGCTTGATTTGAGACGTGCCTGTCTCCCTGCACCACTTTGAGATCTCAAATAAACTTGGTTTACTTCTCCACACCTGGTGTGTCTATTAGTGCGGTGCACACCGGGCAACGAACCCCGCTGCTGCCTCCTTGGGCCCTTTTGGACTGGCAACAAAGGTGAGCCCGGCTGGGGGAGCCAGACCGGCTCCGGGGCAGGCGCCAGGGCATGGGACACTGCCCGCGAGTGACAGGTGCCCCAGGGAGGGGATGAAAGTGACCCCAGTTAACCAGCTGCGGGAGATGTCAAAACAGGGCGTGTGGGACAGACTGGCAGGGTAGGACAGCTGGGCACCCACTTCCCCAGGCTGTGATCTTAAAGGCACTTCTGGGTAAGGCTGCTCTTCCCTCTCTGAAATCATGGATGGAGCTGTCAAAGGAGACTTGGGTCAGAGAAATATTTCACATGAATCCCCCTGTACCCTCCCCCGCCAAATTATAATTGTCATGCCTATTAGCAGTGTTAAAAGTAACGCTTTATCAGCTGTGTGTCGGCAGAAAGCCTCACAGCAGTTTGCCAATTTGTCTGATTCAAGGTTCTGAGTCCCTGAATTGGACTCCTTTTCATGTAATCCACTGGGAATTGTGATACAGGAGGGCCAGGGAGCAGTGGGAAGAGGTAGAAGGGAAGTATATAAACCCTAGGTTAATTAAGGCGTGGTTCCCTGTAGACTAGGGAGGGTTGCTACAGGTTAATTGGAGCACCTGTAATCAATTAAGGCCCTGTTAGAAATCTAATAAAACCCCCTGCTTCAGGCAGTCAGGTGGAAGGAGAGAGGACTGGAGCTTGGAGATGTGCTGTTAGACTTGGAAGAACAGAAAATGGGAGTAAGGGAGCAGGGCCGGCTCCAGGCACCATCTTGTCAAGCAGGTGCTTGAGGCTGCCGCTCCGGAGAGGGGCGGCACGTCCAGGTATTCGGCGGCAATTTGGCAAATGGTCCCTCACTCCGCCTGGGAGCGAAGGACCTCCCGCCGAATTGTCGCCGCAGATCACGATTGTGGCTTGTTTTGTTTTGGCTGGTTGGGGCGGCCAAAACCCTGGAGCCGGCCCTGTAAGGGAGACCGTGCCCCAGCAGGGGAGGGACATTCCTGCCCCCAGTGTTTAAGGACTGAAGGTACCCCACCCAAGGGAGAAGAAGGTAAGAACCTGCAGGGGTTGAGAGGGGCTGGGACTCAGAGTGAGGCGCAAACCCAGACCCCTCCCCCGCTTCCCTCCTTTACCACTTTCCTGGGCCACTAGTGGGGCCCTCGGTGCCCCAAGAGCAGGGGTAGGGGGTGGTATTTTAGCCCCCCCCACCAAGAAAAGCGCAGGACCCACCATACTATATTGACCATCTTGTCACATGTGGTGTCAGAGGTGGGATTTCTGCACTGTGAACATAATCCAGAGTGGGTCACAACCACCTTGCCTCAAGATGGAGGATCTGGTCAAAGCACTGGTGCAAGCCACTGCCGCCCAGCAGGAGGCTACCCGGGTTCAGGCAGCTGCCCAACAGGAGGCCATGCGGCTGCAGCAAGAGACCAATCACCTGCTGATGACTCAGGCCACCCAAGATCGGGCCATGCTGCAGGACCTAATGAACCAAGTGAAGGTCCTTACGGAGCTGAGCTGCAGGTATGATGGGACATGGACCATACGGGCCAGCTACTGTCTGCAGAAAATGACCCAGGAGGATGATGTGGAGGCGTACCTCCTGGCTTTTGAGAGGAGAGCTCTGAGGGAGGCCTGGCCCCGAGACCAGTGGTCAGGGATTCTTGCCCCATTTTTGTGCGGGGAGGCCCAGAAGGCCTACTATGATATGACCACCGAGGAAGCAGAGGAAGCTTTCACAGACTTAAGGACAGCCCTTTGCAGCCATCCAGTGCTCATAGCCCCAGATTTCACAAAGGAGTTCATCCTACAAACAGACGCCTCGGAGGTAGGACTTGGGGCCGTCCTTTCACAGATGGTGGGAGATGAGGAGCACCCGATCCTTTACCTCAGCCGAAAGCTCCTTCCCAGGGAGCAACGGTACGCCATAGTAGAAAAGGAATGCCTAGCAATTAAATGGGCCATGGAGAGTCTACGGTACTACCTACTTGGGCAGCAGGTCACCCTTGTGACGGACCACGCCCAGTTCCAATGGATGCACACAAATAAGGAGAGGAATGCACGAGTGACTAGATGGTTCCTGTCCCTACAACCTTTTCACTTCCCGATCCAGCATAGAGCCGGCAGCCAACACAGCAACGTGGACGGCCTATCACGACAACACTGTCTTTCGTCCCAAGTAGCCCAATCCCATGGCGTTGAGCAGAGGAGGGGGATATGTGATACAGGAGGGCCAGGGAGCAGTGGGAAGTGGTAGAAGGGAAGTATATAAACCCTAGGTTAATTACGTGGTTCCCTGTAGACTAGGGAGGGTTGTTACAGGTTAATTGGAGCACCTGTAATCAATTAAGGCCCTGTTAGAAACCTAATAAAACCCCCTGCTTCAGGCAGTCAGGGGGAAGGAGAGAGGACTGGAGTTTGGAGGTGTGCTGTTAGACTTGGAGGAACAGAAAACTGGAGTAAGGGAAACCCTGCCCCAGCATTTAAGGACTGAAGGTACCCTACCCAAGGGAAAAGCGGGTAAGAACCTGCAGGGGTTGAGAGGGGTTGGGACTCAGAGTGAGGAGCAAACCCAGACCCCTCCCCTGCTTCCCTCCTTTACCACCTTCCTGGGCCATTAGTGGGGCCCTTGGTGCCCCAAGAGCAGGGGTAAGGGGTGGTATTTTAGCCCCCCCCACCAAGAAAAGCGCAGGACCCACCATACTATATTGACCATCTTGTCACAGAATATAGTTTCACTCCTTTACATTATTTGGTTTTTAAAATGCCTTTTTGATTTGTGTTAGCATTTTGTTATTCCCCTATGGTAACATTGTGAAGAGGGATGTCATTGTGCTATTTAATTTGCATTTTCAATAGCAAATAAGCTTTGAAAATATGAACAGTTGCTAGTAGCTTCAGCAATCACATTGCACAGTGCTTCTAGTGGAACATTTCCTGTTTGTATTGAAGTCTTATAACTTACAGCTTTTAATGCTAATTTTTTGTTTTTGTTTTATTTAGGGCTGTCAAGCAATTAAAAATTAATCACACTGTTCAACAATAGAATACCATTTATTTAAATATTTTGGATGTTTTCTATTTTTTTCCAAATATATTGATTTCTAATACAATACAGAATACAAAGTGTAGAGGGCTCTCTTTATATTTTCATTATAAATATTTGCACTGTAAAAATCAAGAAACAGTATTTTTCAATTCACCTAATACAAGTACTGTAGTGCAATCTCTTTATCATGAAAGTTGAATTTACTATTGTAGAATTATGCACAAAAAATAACTGCATTTAAAAACAAAACTATGTAAAACTTTAGAGCCTACATGTCCACTCAGTTCTACTTCATGTTCAGCCAATTGCTCAGACAAAAATGTTTGTTTACATTTGCAGGAGATAATGCTGCCTGCTTCTTACTTACAATGTCACCTGAAAGTGAGAACAGGCATTCGCATGGCACTTTTGTAGTCGGCCTCACAAGATATTTACATGCCAGATGCGCTAAAGATTCATATGTCCCGTCATGTTCCAACCACCATTCCAGATGACGTATGTCCATGATGATGACGGATTCTGCTCCATAACAGTCCAGAGCAGACTGACACATGTTCATTTTCATCATCTGAGTCAGATGCCACCAGCAGAAGGTTGATTTTCTTTTTTGGTGGTTTGGGTTCTGTAGTTTCCGCATCAGAGTGTTGCTTTTTTAAGACTTATGAATGCATGCTCCACACTTTGTCCCGCTCAGATTTTGGAAGGCCTTCAGATTCTTAAACCTTGGGTCGAGTGCTGTAGCTATCTTTAGAAATCTCACATTGGTGCCTTCTTTGCATTTTGTCAAATCTGCAGTGAAAATTTTCTTAAAACAAACAACATGTTCTGGGGCATCACCCGAGACTGTTATAACATGAAATATATGGCAGGATGTGGTAAAACAGAGCAGGAGACATACATTTCTGCCCCAAGGAGTTCAGTCACACATTTAATTAATGCATTATTTTTTTAACGAGTGTCATCAGCATGTCCTTTGGAATGGTGGCCAAAGCATGAAGGGGCATGCAAATGTTTAGCTTATCTGGCTTGTAAATACAGTGGTGTGGGAACACTTTGAATAGTGGGGGTGCTGAAAGCACCCTGTCTGTACCCCCACCCCAGAGCTGGCAGCCGAGACTGAGGGGCGGGGGGCCAGCAGCTAGGACCAGGGGTGAGAAACCGGGACCTGGGCTGGGGCGCAGGATGCCAGCAGCCAGGGTGCAGGGGGCAGTGGGCTGGGATCCAGGGCACGGGGAGCTAGCAGCAGAGCCCCTGCTAAAACCTGGGGATGCTGCAGCATCCCCGCACCCCTAGTTCCCACGCCTACGTGTAATTACCTTGCAATGCTGGCTACAAAAGTGCCACGTGAACACCTGTTCTCACTTTCAGGTGACGTAAATAAGCAGGCAGTATTATCTCCCGTGAATGTAAACAAACTTGTTTGTCTTACCGGTTGGCTGAACAAGGAGTAGGACTGAGGGACTTGTAGGCTCACAAATTTTACACCGTTTTGCTTTTGAGTGCAATTATATAACAAAATATGTACAGTTGTAAGTTGCACTTTCACGATAAAGATTGCACTACAATACTTGTATGAGATGAATTAAAAATGCTATTTCTTTTGTTTCATTTTTACAGTGCAAATATTTGTAATAAAAATAATATAAAGTGGCAGTGTATACTTTGTATTCTGTGTTGTAACAGAAATCAATATATTTTAAAATGTAGAAAAAAATCCAAATATATTTAACACATTTCAATTGGGATTCTATTGTTTAACAGTGTGATTAAAACTGTGATGAATTGCGATTAATTTTTTTGAGTTAAACCTGTGAGTTAACTGCGATTACTCAACAGCCCTAGGTTTTTTTTATAACACAAGGTTATTCTGTGGTCATATAACTTCAAGGCTGATTCCTGGGGTTGGTGTAAAAACTTTTTGTTTCCTTTGATCCTCCAATGGGGATTGCCTTTGTCAACTGTTATTTTACCGCTATCCAGCTGTCTAGTGCTTGGAAAAAGGTCATCACTTGTGTGCAGAACTTGATCCCTAAATATTCACTACAGATTTTCTTAAAGATTGAAAGCACCTACATGCTTCTGAATATCCCACTAGTCGCTTAGGGTAAAATTTGGGCTCTAAGGGCACTGTTACCTTGCAGGAAATCCTTCTCAAAGGCAAATTTCTATTGTAACTTGTCTAAACCTGGAACCCCAAGATAGGCTGACAGCCTCAAGAATGCAAAAATCATGAGTTCTGCACCTAAACTTGATTAAATTAAAAAAGTACATTTTTGGGTTCTTTTAATTTGCCTTTGTTTCAGAGCCTTTAGGCTGCCCTAGCTTCATATTTTTGCTGTTACCTTTCCCAAGGAATCCATATACCTAAAACGGTTGTACTTTGCTATAGCATTCAGTACCATTTTGGACTTCAAGTATCATGTGATTCCTGCACCTCCCACACCCTTCCTAATTGAAAATGTGTTAAACCCCCTTATTTCTGTAAGTAACTCCCCATTCTGCAAAACAATGAAGTGCACAATTTACTTCATTGGTTGCATCCTTAGATGTTGATATTTCAACTGAATTGTTTATACTTCTCATTGAAATTAAAATATGCAATCCACCTTTTAGGCATGCTGCACATTTTGTTCTGCTGCACTTTGGGGATGTTCTTCATTCTGAGAAGTTCACTGTTTTGTACTGCTGAAATCACAGATTTCTCTCAATCCTGTTACTCCTTTGTATCAGTTGGGTGGGAGGCGAAGTGCAGACCTCACCTTCTTTGCGTTTTGGTGAGACTCATGTGCCTCATCTCCTCACTGTGAAAACAGAGTGAGCGCTAATTCATGTTAGTTACCCTATGGTAAAAACAGACATTTTCTTAGCACTGAGGGCACAGGTTGACTCAGATGTTAAATGGACCATTATTGTTCATGGTATGACAACTCTGACACTCTGATTGTGTGGCTACCACTGTTCCTTTGCCATCAGAGGTATTTGCATCTAAATGTCTGTAGGATGTTTTTGTGGGTATCATGGGAAACCAGTTTAAGCCGTGGCAAATTTAGAGTTAGTGGGGCCCTGTGTGCAGCTTCATTTTTGGGGGCCCCCCCTTGGGACACAGCCAAGAAAAAGAACATTCTCTCATCTTCCCCCCTCCCCCCCCGTTTTTCATTCCTTTTTTCCTCCTCCTCCTCCTATATTATAAGTAATGGGAAGTAAATGAAAATAAAGTGAGGTACCTTGATTGGGGCAGGGGTTTGGGGTGCAGGAGGGGGTACAGGGGTTGGGCTCTGGGAGGGAGTTTGGGTGCTAGGTGCAGGCTCTGGGCTGGGGCAGGAGGTTGGGGTGAGGGAGGGGGTGAGGGGTGGCCAGCACATTGAATCCAAAAATTACAAAGTTTCACTTCTCTGAATTCTGCCTTCAAGACAGCTGAGCTCTGGAGCCTTACGATTTCTAACTACAAGGCACCTTCATCAATTGAATCAAGAATGTTCTTTACTTCAGAAGGGCAAGGTTAATTGGCAGAGAACAAACGGATCATGAGGAGGAGTGGTAGATACGCTGGAGGGTAGGGATAGGATACAGAGGGTCCTAGACAAATTAGAGGATTGGGCCAAAAGAAATCTGATGAGGTTCAACAAGAAGTGCAGAGTCCTGCACTTAGGATGGAAGAATTCCATGCACTGCTACAGACTAGGGACCGAATGGCTAGGCAGCAGTGCTGCAGAAAAGGACCTAGGGGTTACAGTGGACGAGAAGCTGGATATGAGTCAACAGTGTACCCTTGTTGCCAAGAAGGCTAATGGCATTTTGGGCTGTATAAGTAGGGGCATTGCCAGCAGATTGAGGGATGTGATCGTTCCCCTTTATTCGACATTGGTGAGGCCTCATCTGGAGTACTGTGTCCAGTTTTGGGCCCCACACTACAAGAAGGATGTGGAAAAATTGGAAAGAGTCCAGCGGAGGGCAACAAAAATGATTAGGGGGCTGGGAGCACATGATTTATGAGTAGAGGCTGAGGGAACTGGGATTGTTTAGTCTGCAGAAGAGAAGAATGAGGAGGGATTTGATAGCTGCTTTCAAATACCTGAAAGGGGGTTCCAAAGAGGATGGATCTAGACTGTTCTCAGTGGTACCAGATGACAGAACAAGGAGTAATGGTCTCAAGTTGCAGTGGGGGAGGTTTAGGTTGGATATTAGGAAAAAAATTTTCACTAGGAGGGTGGTGAAGCACTGGAATGGGTTACCTAGGGAGGTGGTGGAATCTCCTTCCTTAGAGGTTTTTAAGGTCAGGCTTGACAAAGCCCTGGCTGGGATGATTTAGTTGGACTAGATGACCTCCTGAGGTCCCTTCCAACCCTAATATTCTATGAACAAATAAAAGCAAACCCTTTGGTATTTCAAAATTCTCAAATCGCATTTTAAATTTTTTGATCAGATTGTTTAGAAATTCTTGCATCGTTTTCATCAAAGTTTTATCTGTATCAACAACATGCAATGTGGGAAAGTGGAAAATCTTTCTTGTTAAGTCTGTCTGAAAGATGTCAAGATTCCTCTGAATGGCACACACTTTTTCAAACAGATCCTCAGCACTGCTTGCACGGCCTTGGAGCTGCAAGCTGAGGGAATTCAAGTGACCAGTCATATCGCACAGAAAGGCTACCTGTGACAGAACTTCCTTCATAAATTCCAGGAACTCTCAAGCCTTTTTGGTCTTATGAACTGAAAGAAATTCTATTATTTCTTTTTGAAGCACACAAAGCCTCTCTTAACATGCGCCCTCTACTTAACCAGTGATGGTCGTTGTGCTGCAACTGGTCACTGTATTTGGATGAAACATCCTGTAAAAAAAACTTTAAAAACATGATGCAAGCTAGAAGTTGAGCATATGTAGTTCACTAATCTCATCACAATGCCCGTTGTTTTTTTCCAAGTCCCCAGACAATTTAACACACAGGACAGTCGGGTGAATGATGCAGTGACGTGTATTTAACGAAGGCTGCTAAATGTGAAGCAAAGCCCTTCTCTTCCCCTGTCATGGAGGGACCTCTGTCTCTAACAAGCAAGCTTACGTTCTGCAGATCTACACCATTTTTTTTTTTTTCAAAAAAACCTTGTTCCTTTTCAAAAATGATCTCTCCGGTGGTGTTTCTAATGGTATTAAGCACCAAAATTCTTCCTCGAAAATTTTACCATAATAAAAATCTAACAAACAGCAACAGCTGGGCAGTGTCACTTAAATCGCTCGATTTGACCACTGCAAGACACATGTATTTTGGTGTTTGTTTGTCAGCACTATTTTCCAATTTAAAAATCTTCATAAATTACCTCCAGTCTTCACACTGCTGTGGAATCAGACAGGGGAAATTGCTTTACACGGTTCATAATATCTTTGTTTTTATCTCTGGCAAAAAGCTCCTCCAGCTTTCCAACATGCATTCCTTCACAACTCCGCATCCAGAAGAGGCCTGTACCAACATAATCTGAAGAGAAGCAGCCTGTTACTTTTTCCTACAAAGTCGCTAATGTTCTGAGAACGACACTTGAAGTGTGATCCACATGAATTCTTCTGATTTTCGATTTTGTCACATCTTGAAACACTACCAGGAGGCCATGTTGAAGTTACTGTGGTTTGATTCAAAATGCCACCTCACGTTGATGACCTTACAGATGGATACAGTGGTTTGGCATATATTTCATCATTAATGAAAAAATGGGCAGCATCCTACCTCAACGGTAACTGATGTATCACGAGAACGTAAGATCCAGTAAGTTACTTACTAAGGAGATCATAGGCAAATGACAGGTAGTGCTCATGCTTAATTTGTGCCGGGGCTGGCCAGGACTGAGCCGCGGCACCTCTAGGCTTGGCAGTTCATAGCCCTGGCACCTCTGGGCAGGGCCGGCTTTAGGAAGTGTGGGGCCCGATTCGAACAGTTTTGACAGGGCCCCCACAGGGATGACTAAAAAAAAAAAACCCGTAAAAAAAACACCACGTGGGGCTTGTACTCACCGGGCGGCGCTCCTAGACTTTGTTGGCGGTTCCTTCACTCGCTCCGGGTCTTTGGCGGCACTGAAGGACCTGCCACCAAAGTGCCGCCAAAGTCCTGGAGCACCGCTGGGTGAGTAAAAATTAAAAAGGCGCCTCTAGCCAGGGAAGGGATTCTCTGCCACTTGCCCCCCACTCTGGGCGGCCCTGCCACTGGGTGCGGGGCCCGATTCGGGGGAATTGGTGGAATTGGCCTAAAGCCGGCCCTGCCTCTGGGTTCCCAGCCAGCAGCTGCCACCCTCCAGCCGCCCAACTCTGAAGACAGCGACGTCGCCAGCAGCAGCACAGAAGTAAGGGCACCAGAGCATGCCATCTTTACTTCTGCGCTGCTGCTGGTGGCGGTGCTGCCTTCAGAGCTGGGAGCCTGGCCAGCAGCTGCTGCTCTCCAGCTGCCCAGCCAGTGCTCATTACAAATTAAGCACTGGGCAGCACATTATTGTTTATGAATTGAATTATAAACATTTTTAAGGTGAACTAACTGGCCACACAGTAACCCGTGGTGGTCCACATTTGTCCTGCAGGCCACCTACTGCGTTTCTCTGGGATAAAGACATTATATAGTGAATAAAATAGGTAATTCAGCCATAAGGTTTCTCCCTACTGAAAATACCTAGACTGTATGTAAATGTGGTGGTGTAGCTGTGTTGGTCTCAGGATATAAGAGAGACAAGGTGGGTGAGGTCATATCTTTTTAATGAGCCAGCAGAAGTTAGTGAAAGGTATAAGCTTGTCTATTTCAGCAACAGAACTTGGCCCAATAAAAGATTTTCCCTTGCCCACCTTGTCTCTCTGCAAGGCGAAAGACAAGCTGCTAGAAGACTGAAAGAAGTGGGCAGGATGAGAGGGAGCGAGACAGCTGCTGAAACTGGCTACTGCAAATCTATGGGGAGACTTAAAAACAAGGAGGGAACTTGGAACTTAATCTGGAAAGAGAGGGGCAGTTCTGAGGGTGCAGAAGATCTCTGTGTGCTTCTTGGGGCATGTGAGCAGGCAGGTAGGGTGGTTCCACACATGTTGCTGTCTTGAGGGGCGGGGTTACGGGAGGCCACAGAGGAGTTGCTGGAAAGCAAGGTGAGGGGAGATGAGAACGTATGGGGAGGAGGATTTCAGCCGAGGGGCTGTCAAAGCAGTAGGGCACTTGGGGGAGGTCGCAGAGAGAGCAAGAGGCAGTTCCATAGGAACTATGAAGAGAGGAGAGTTCAGGGCCTAAGAGGAAGCTAATGTCACAGAGTGGGGAGGTCTCAGATGTGCAGAGTGTCGGGAGTCACTCTGTTCATTGCCCCCAGCCTCTGCCTGCCAGCAGCACTGGCTAGTTGGAGCTGGATATTGAGAGTTGATGAGCACCCAGAACTTCCACCAAAGTCTTGAGAGCCACAAGTGCTCAGCCGCCCTGAGAAGCAGGCCTTGGAGCCTCAAGCATTTCCCTCTTTACCCTTATTACTTCCCCTTCCTCCCCCCAGGCTAGAGATCGTAAAGTCCTGGGTGACACCGATGGAGCAGGAAGCTATGGCAAGACTGCCAAGTGCCTGAACATCACAGTCCTGGTACTGAGCCTCTTGACAGTGGTTCTGATCATCGTCCTCGTTACAACAGGAGTTGTGGCTGTCTCACATGCAGTTCAACAGGAGAACCAAAACAGGAACAACTAGGGCATTAACTACGGCAACTAAACCACCCCTCAGGATTCTCCCCAGCTGGATGACTTCTCCCCAAGCTTCCCTTACTCCGCTCTGCTTGCCTTTGTCCTGCTGCTTAAATTGTCAAGGGCTGGAGTGCTCAGTTGCTGAGTGGATGAAGGGGCAGCGCCCTCCTGATGTTCCAGTTGTTCTGTAACTGGAACCCAGCAATTCTCTTTGCGATGTGGAGATCTACACTCCACCACCACCCCCTTACAGCCACCACCCTTCTGCTGAGACTGGCTGGCTGATCCTCCTTCCAAAGCGCCACCAGCCAAGTCCTACCTTAACATCATGGAGGGGTCACTATAGAGATAGGGGTGATCTCACATCACTCTGTTTCCCCCACCCCAAAAGCAGACTGTGGCTTTCAAAGCCCCCCGAGATCCTGCAGCTGTTGGGGAGGGTCAACATTGTTCTGCTTGTGATTATTCAGATATTTCTCTTTAGATAATTATTTTTGTAGAGATCTTCTTGGCAGAAATGTGAAGTGTAGCGGGACTATGCTGGTTGGAGATGCTGGGAGTTTGCTTTAGGTGAGTATAACTACATGAGACAAGGGTTTAGCCTGCTAAGTTTGGACTCTAAGAGGCCTGTAATACTTCTGTTTTACATGTAACCAGTCTGTTTCCATTGTCCTTACTCACTACCGACTTGAACCTCTGATCTTTAATAAATCTGGTCTTATTTTCACTCCCCACATATTTCAGCACTGTGGTATTAAGCAGAGGAGATCCTGAGTTGAAATAATTCAGTCTGGTGTGTACTGTCTGTCCTCTGGGGGACAGCAACCTTCGTAATTCTGTGTGTGTGCAGTGAAGGGCCTGGGCATTGCAGGGAGCACTGTGTGGATGCGGGGTTTGCTGTGCGCCTATCGGTAGCCTGCACACAGAGCGATGTCTGCGGCTGCCTGGCAGGTTGTACTTGTGTTGCCAGAAGCTGGTGGTGTCTGGGAGCTGATGCACAAAAAGACTTCATCATGCTAAGGACAGGTGGTGGTGAGGTGCCTCACAAACGGGCATCACAGAGTCCCAATCCCTCTCCTTTACTTCTGATTTCTCCCTCTCTCCTTCAGCTCTGTGGGGCTCCACAGGACTTGATACAGGAGATTTTTCAGCTGCTCTGTGCAGTGTAAGGAATACAGCCTAAGAGCGCTGTGCTGTTACCACTAGCTGAAGCAGGGAGAGAACGACATTCAAGTGGTGTAATTTAATACCAAATAGAGTGGGGCCAGTGAAGCATAGTGTTCGGCTACACTTAGATAGGGATAGTTGTTTATAATCATAGAGGTTTAATAATTTATAGTTTTAGGTGATTGTGGCTAGCAATAACCAAATGGCGGTCGCCAGTGGTCAGTCAGAGAAATCCAAAATGGAGGTCTGGGAGAGAGTCGGCCAATAGCAAGCAGGCAGGCTGAAGTGAAACAAAGGTCACTCCAAAACCCTGAAGAGAGGGGTCAGTTAAGCAGAACACAGGCCTTCAATCAGGTCCTGCTTTGATTGACAGCTAGAGGGCTTAAACCTGATTGGTGGTGGGACTGTAAAAGTAAGCAATCCCAATAGGTCAAAATCTGTATAGAAGAAAGGTAACTGTCAGGCTTCATTAGTCTGTATTTGTCTGTTAGTGTGAGTGGGAGGTGCTGGACTGTACTGGAGTAATAGAAATGTCATCAAAAGAAAAGACCAAGGAGGAAGAAAACAAAAAGAGCTAAAATCACTAAAGAAAAGGCAAGCAGCAGCAGCAATGACCCCATTGACAGAGCAGAAGGGCTATTCAGAGGGAAAGGAAGACATACTACTAATATAAAGTAGAACGTATCCATGGGATAAGAAAGCTGGATGTTGTTATAATGTAAATGTTTAAGGTTTTGCTGTCAGTGACTTGCCATTCCATATGGAATGTAACCACTTGAAGCTCTTTTCAATTTTGTGATATTACAATTTTGAATACTTTGATGTGTGCCTGTGCTAACAGAAGTTATGCCTTGTTAAGAAGATGTATGGATTCTTTGTTCTTTTAATACATTTGTTGTATTAGGGAATATTGTGCTAAATAAAAAATAATTTTGTTTTCGACGAATAGTTGCTGGATGTCGATCCTTTGAGGGGAATGCTGTATCCATGTCCTTCCAAGGGTCAACAGAGGTAGTCTGTTCCAGGGAGTCCTCCAAAGGTTGGACAGAAACCCCCGGCAAATCCTCTAGAGCGGACCACCCCCTTCTACCTACCAAAAGAGACAAATTGATAAATTGAGTTAGGCAGGCTATAGTGGGGTGCCAAAAGTCTAATTTGGGGGGTAACAGACTCAGCCCCTTCACTGCAACTTGGTGGTGGTGAATACAGAGGCATTCATCTAGATGGAATATAGAGACCCAAAGGGGTTAACACGGCCCCACTTGTGTCTAACTCAACACAAGGTTGGTGGTTTGGCATACAGAGACCACAGCTGGCTTGGCACCATGACAACACATTCTTTTAACACATTCTTTTAACGCTCTATTGGAGATGCAGCAAAAGAAGGACAAACAGTTAAAATGTAAAGCATTGAAAAAAAATGCAAAAGAACCAACAATAAAAAAGACAAGAACGTGCAAAGCACCTTCTTTGTATTTCTATTCTGGATAGATCCAGTAAAGAATAGAGACAACTGTACATTATTTTTGAGTCAGCAAAAAAACAAACCCCAAACCCTACATAAATTACAATGATTTGGACATGTATATGTGCATATTTATTTGTTTCTCTTAAAGTTAATTAAGTATTTTAGTAAAAATTGTCAGAGCAGCCACCAGCAAGAATTGATGGCTGCACTCTGAGGCCTCCAAAAANCTGCTTAAATTGTCAAGGGCTGGAGTGCTCAGTTGCTGAGTGGATGAAGGGGCAGCGCTCCCCTGATGTTCCAGTTGTTCTGTAACTGGAACCCAGCAATTCTCTTTGCAATGTGGAGATCTACACTCCACCACCACCCCCTTACAGCCACCACCCTTCTGCTGAGACTGGCTGGCTGATCCTCCTTCCAAAGTGCCACCAGCCAAGTCCTACCTTAATAGGCTGGAGGGGTCACTATAGAGATGGGGGGAGGAGGAGTTTCTAACATTGCTCTGTTTCCCCCACCCCAAAGCCCTCCGAGATCCTGCAGTTGTTAGGGAGGATCAACGTTGTTCTTCTTGTGATTATTCAGAATTTTCTCTTTAGAGAATTATTTTTGTAGAGCTCTTCTTGGCAGAAATGTGCAGGGACTATTTTCAAATAAAAGTTTTTTTCCTCTTCTAAATGGTTTATTCTTTCAACTTTTCAAAAGAAGCAGTTGAGTTCCTCCTAGAACTGAAAGGTTCTGATCCCCAAACTCTCCACCCCAGGGTCAACAATCCATTTTTAATCTGGTAGCACCTGGCTCTTGGGAACACCAGTGCTCCTATTAATGCTGATCTTGGGAGCAGCATGGATGTGGGGAACATGGAAAGAGGAAACCAATAGAGTCCTGCAGGGGACTTAGTGCATACGACCTGCTTGGTGCCAGCCCCACAGCTTTCCTCCTGGAGACCTTAAACTCCAGAGGAGCAAGCAAACTTTCTAGTCTTCTCATGGGCCCCATGTCTGTTGTCAAATCCCATGAGAGAGAGAGCCAAATACCAGAGGCAGAGCCCCACTGACACACAGGAACATACAGACCTCAGAAGTCTGTGTGCGCATGCAGAAAATCCCCAGGTCCCCAAGAGAAATTTTACACAGAGGATCGTGGGAGGCTTTTTTTCCTTTCCCAGGGGAGCTGAAGGACAGCGCTTTTGCCTCATGAAAGAGGGATCCTCACCAGGCTGGTTGGAGATGCTGGGAGTTTGCTTTAGGTGAGAATAACTACTCAAGACAGGGGTTCAGCCTGTTTAGTTTAGACTCTAGACTTCAGAGGCCTGTAATACTTCTGTTTTACATGTAACCAGTCGGTTTCCATCATCCTTACTCACTACCCACTTGAACCTCTGATCTTTAATAAATCTGGTCTTATTTTCACTCCCCACATATTTCAGCACTGTGGTATTAAGCAGAGGAGATCCTGAGTTGAAATAATTCAGGCTGGCGTGTTCTGTCCCCTGGGGAACGGCAACCCTCGTAATTCTGTGTGTGTGAAGTGAAGGGCCTGGGCACTGCAGGGAGCGCTCTGAGGATGCGGAGGTTTCTGTGCGCCTATCAGTAGACTGCACAGAGAGTGCGAGGTCTGCGGCAGCCTGGCAGGTCGTGTTTGTGTTGCCAGAGGCTGGTGGTATCTGGGAGCTGATGCACAGACAAGACTTCCTCATGCTAAGGATAGGTCGTGGTGAGGTGCCTCACAACTAGGGTGACCATATTTCTCAATGGAAAAACGGGATACCACAGGGAGCTAGCCCTCAGCCCCCTTCCCCCTCCCCATGCAGGGCTTGCCTGAGCTCTGTCCCCCCTCCCAACTTGGGGCTGGGGTCGCTGCTTGTCCAAGCTCTGCCTGCCCCCCATGACAGGCTGGGGTCCTGCCTGCCCCATGCATGCGAGGCTGGGGCAGGCATTGTTGCTTGCTCGAGCCCTGCCTCCTCCCCCCTTGCACAGGGCTGGCATCGCCACTCACTCCCCCACCCCACCCCAGCACGTTCATCCGCTCTCTACTTTCTTGACAAAAATGGGCATTTGATCAGTTGGCAAGAGCAAACAGGACAAATATCTACTTTTGCTAAAAACATCGGGATTGCTGGAATAGGGCTTAAAAAAGGGACTGTCCTGCCACAAATGGGACATATGGTCACCCCACTCACAATGCTGGGTATCCCTGGGGGGCATCACAGTCCCAATCCCTCTCCTTTACCCTCTGACTTCTCTCTCTCTCCTGTAGCTCCACAGGACTCAGCCCATTGACTGTAACAATTTAGATGGAACATAGGGTCCCTAAGGGTTTAACACGGCCCCAATTGTCTTAACTCAACACAAGGTTTGTGGTTTGGCATACAGAGACCACAGCCGGCTTGGCACCATGGCTGCACAATTAAACATTCTTTTAACGCTTTATTGATGATGCAGCAGAAGGACAAAGAGTTAAAATGTAAAGCATTAAATAAGGCTTTCATCCTAACAACATCCCTTGTTCCCTTTAGCAGGAGAGAGTCTTTAGGACCCCCCTACCCTCTCCTCAGCCCTCATCTGACATTCACTTAGAACAGTGGTAACAGCTGTCCTGTGTGGGGGAAAAGCGAGAGAGTTAGCTGAGATGGGCTGGAGTCGGATCCTGTTTGCTTCACGACAAAACAAGACCCACACAAGGGGAAAGAGAAGAACAGCAATGATAGAAAATGCAGCTCCTGTCGCTGGTGTTGATATTTCACTTGCAACCTCACTGCTGGAAAAACACAACACGTGGTCTCAGCAGCCTCTCTGAGACTTGGCAAACTTGTACCTTATCCAGCTGTTCAGGGTAATGTATTTAGTGGCCTCTTTCTGGTCCCAGGCTTACAGCAGTGTTGTCAATAGGCAGTCCTGGCCAGCTAAGCCAGACTTCCATTAGACAGAAGGAAAAAGGAGAGGGATTGGCAAGAGAAGACATATGGTAGGGAAGGAAAAGGACACGTGGGAGGAAGGGGGAAAGACAAAGTCTCACACCCAGGTGGGGGATGGGATTTAGCCAGAGCCCATGGAGGTGATGGTGTCAGCTGGGTCCCTTCTCTCTGGCCTGCTCTGGTCAGAATGTCTCTCAGAATAAGGATGAGAATGGAACAAGGGAGTCAGGCTAGGAACCAGGAAATGGTGGGGGTAGCAGCCATCTTGATGGACCCTGCGCCTTCTTTGTTCAATCAGCAAGTGTGCTCGCTTCACCTCTACTCAATGCCCCCCTCCTTAGTCTCATTGGGAGGACCCCAAAGGGGTGTGATTGGTGGGATCACCCATCCCCTCATTATTCTGTCCACCAGTTCAGTTGGATGTCTGACCTGCCAATATTGGGGCATTGATTTCCAGTTCCACACTCCTCTTGTTTACCAGGTGTGATCTTAGCACTGTCCTTGAATTACATCCCTAGGCCTTTTCCTTTGAACTAGTTCGGTCTGGCTGTCTCCCTTCGGCACCTTTTCCCACCAACATTTATTATTATAGGCTTACTGTGACATTTAATGAACTTTAACTCACTTTTCACAGTGGAGCTCACAAGTGGGGTCAGTTTGTAGGCCCAATTATTACACTGGTGGTGACAAAAAGGAAACTCTCTGGAGTGTGGGAGCGCTGCAGGAGCAGCTGTGGCCGAAGGCAGCCAGTGGGTTGGTGTGCTGGAGGGTGAACTTGGGTTGAGTGAGTTGTAACGATGCGGTTCTGGCAGGACCCAACTGAGAGTGCCAATTCAGGACTAATTGCTTAAAACAGGGCAGTTACAGCCCAAGGCTGGGTTTTTTCCACCTCTAAGGCAAACCAAACCAGCCAGACTAAGAGGACTTTGGTCTCACCCCACTGGCTAACCACAAGTCTTACAAGCAACTCCCATAGCCACTCCAGTTTCCCAGTATCACCAGCAATGCCACTTGTTATGGGGACAAATGGTTATGAAAACCAATACCCCAATAAAAAAAAAAGGTTCTCCTGATCCCATAGGACCAAGCCCCAGACCCAGATCAATATACAAATCAGATCTTACCCACAAATCACGCTGTTGACAATCCTTTAGAATTTAAAATCTAAAGGTTTATTCATGAAAGGAAAAAGATATAGATGAAAGTTAGAATTGGTTAAATGGAATCAATTACATACAGTAATGGCAAAGTTCTTGGTTCAGGCTTGCAGCAGAGATAGAATAAACTGCAGGTTCAAATCAAGTCTCTGGCATGCATCCCCAGCTGGGATGGGTCATCAGTCCTTTGTGTAGAGCTTCTGTTTATAGCAAAGTCCCTCCAAAGGTAAGAAGCAGGATTGAAGACAAGATGGAGATGAGGCATCAGCCTTATATAGTCTTTTCCAGGTGTGGAAAATTACAGCAAAATGGAGTCTGGAGTCACATGGGCAAGTTCCTGCATACTTTGCTGAGTTACAAGGCATATTTGCCTTCTCTCCATGGGTCAATTGTATAGCTGATGGTCCTTAATGGGCCATCAAGCAGGCTAGGCAGAGCTAACACCAACTTGTCTGGGACGTCACCCAGAAGCATAGCATAAGTTTGAAATACAGACAGTATAGAGCCAATATTCACAACTTCAACTACAAAATTGATACGCACATATAGACAGCATAATTATAAACAGCAAACCCTAACCTTGTCTAAGACACCTCATTTGACCTCCTTTATACAAGATTTTGTGCCACTACAGGACCTTGGTTGCAACCATGTTCTATATGGTCCCAGATTATATCAATAACGTCACGTGAGTGTAGATGCAATGAGCATGGCTCAGAACTATGGCCCTCCCTTCCTAATGTATTTCATAAGGAAATATAAGGGGGAAGGAAGGAAGAACATTTGGAGTGACAAAGCTCTGCAGAGGGCGGGAAGCAGTGACACAGCTGTGACTACATTCCTCCTGTCAGCCAACGGTTCATGAAAAATGAAACGAATTCTCAGACCAAAACTTCCTTCAGCTGGAATTAAGGGTGAGAGCATGTCACTCTTGGGAGCATGTCAACATCCTGGAAGAACAGCTCAGTTCTCAAAGTGAAGAGCCCGGCATTCCGAGTTAAGGTTAAACTGAACATCGCCCGATATTTGAATAGATGGTTTGTGCAGCAGCTGTTCCCAGAAAGCTAAATAGGAATTCTCACCCCCCAGCCAAAGCAGGGGAGGGGAGCTTGGATGCTGAATAGAATTTTATGTCTGGCCCTCCTCTATAACGGGTCAAACCAAATCCCTAGATCCAACATTCTTCAGTTCTTGGGATTCTGAAATAAGAGCTGATTCTTGTTACAAGCTCATGGCTCTCCAGATAGATTAAAAATTTGATTAAAGCTAATTTTAAAAAAATTATATAATATATAGGTTGAGAAAAGAGTGTCTGTACATCTGGGTATAGTGCTTAAATTATCCACAAATACAAAGTTTGTTTTTAAAGTCATAACATACATATAGTTCATAATCAGCAATAACCCAAATTCAAGTGAATGAATTTAAGAATACAGTTTAGATATCTAGCATCCATACATTCAGGTACGTTACTCATAAAAAACGTTATACAGAGATTTGGTGGTGGAAAGCAAAATATATCGGTGAGTGAAGATTGTCCCTCAGGCCTGGTCTATACTACGAGTTTAGGTCGAATTTAGCAGTGTTAATTCGAATTAAGCCTGGACACGTTCACACAACGAAGCCCTTTTATTCGACTTAAAGGGCCCTTTAAACCGGTATTTTTACTCCACCTCCGACGAGGGGATTAGCGCTAAAATCAGCTTTTGTGGGTCGGAATTGGGGTAGTGTGGACGGAATTCGAAGTTATTGGCCTCTGGGAGTTATCCCACAGTGCTTCATAGTGACCACTCTGGACAGCACTCTCAACTCAGATGCACTAACCAGGTAGACAGGAAAAGCCCCGCGAACTTTTGAATTTCATTTCCTGTTTGCCCAGCGAGGAGAGCACAGGTGACCACGCAGAGCTCATCAGCACAGGTAACCATGATGGAGTCCCAGAATCGCAAAAGAGCTCCAGCATGGACCGAACGGGAGGTACGGGATCTGCTCGCCATATGGGGAGATGAATCAGTGCTAGCTGAACTCCGTAGCAGTAAACGAAATGGCAAAATATTAGAAAAGGTCTCAAAGGCCATGAAGGACAGAGGCCATAACAGGGATGCACAGCAGTGCCGCGTGAAAATTAAGGAGCTAAGGCAAGCCTACCACAAAGCCAGAGAGGCAAAGGGAAGGTCCGGGGCAGAGCCGCAAACATACCGCTTCTACGTGGAGCTGCTTGCGATCCTAGGGGGTGCAGCCACCACTACCCCAACCATGTGCTATGACTCCGTCAATGGAGAAACACACAGGGAAGACGGTTCGGGGAACGAGGAAGATGAGGATGGAGGTACTGTAGGTAGCTCACAGCAGCAAGGAAGCGGAGAAACCAGTTTCCCCAACAGCCAGGATATGTTTATCACCCTGGACCTGGAACCAGTAACCCCCAAACTCACCCAAGGCGTGCTCCCAGACCCTGAGGGCACACAGGGGACCTGTGGTGAGTGTACCTTTGTAAATATTACACATGGTTTAAAAGCAAGCGTGTTTAATGATTAATGATTAATTTGCCCTGGCAATCGCGGCCAGTACAGCTACTGGAAAAGTCTGTTAACGTGTATGGGGATGGAGCGGAAATCCTCCAGGGACATCTCCAGAAAGCTCTCCTTCATGTACTCCGAAAGCCTTTGCAAAAGGTTCTGGGGAGGGCTGCTTTATCCCGTCCGCCATGGTAGGACACTTTACCACGCCAGGCCAGTAGCACGTAGTCTGGAATCATTGCATAACAAAGCATGGTAGCGTATGGTCCGGTGTTTGCTGGCATGCAGACAACATCCATTCCTTATCTCTCTTTGTTATCCTCAGGAGAGTGATATAATTCACGGTCACCTGGTTGAAATGGGGTGATTTTATTAAGGGGACATTCAGAGGTGCCCATTCCTGCTCGGCTGAACAGAAATGTTCCCCGCTGTTAGCCACGCGGTAGGGGGGAGGGGTGAAGTGATCATCCCAGAGAATTGGGTGTGTGTGTGTGGGGGGTAGTTGGGTTTGTGCTGCATGTTAACCCGGAAACCGCAACCCCTCCTTTTACATTGCAAACCCATTTTAAATGGCCAACCCAAGGGGTGCTTGGTATGGGAAATGAGGGTGCTACTGTTTGAAACAATTCCCACATGTTAAGAAGGTTAAAAAAGCCAAAAGACTGTGGCTTACCATGGCTGCCTGCAAGCCGAAATCTGTTGCCTGGCACTGTGTGAGTGATCTCTCACACCAAACCGGCAGGCCCTCAATATAAGAGGAAAAATGCGACCTTGTAACGAAAGCACATGTGCTGTGTAATGTGAACATCAAAATTTAACGTGAAAGAGTGTACCCATTGTTCTCTAAAATGTGTCTTTTTTAACCACCTCTCCCTTCTCCTCCACCAGCTGCAAATGTTTCTCCTTCACAGAGGCTAGTGAAGATTAGAAGGAGAAAACGGCAAACTCGGGATGATATGTTCTCGGAGCTCCAGATGTCCTCCCACTCTGACAGAGCACAGCAGAATGCATGGAGGCAGTCAATGTCAGAGTACAGAAAAGCACAATATGAACGAGAGGAGAGGTGGCGGGCTGAATCGCGGGATGAACAGAGCAAGTGGCGGGCTGAAGATGATAGGTGGCGTCAGCTTGCAGACAGAAGGCAAGAGTCGATGCTCCGGCTGCTGGAGCATCAAACTGATACACTCCAGCGTATGGTTGAGCTGCAGGAAAGGCAGCAGGAGCAGAGACCGCCGCTACAGCCCCTGTGTAACCAACAGCCCTCCTCCCCAAGTTCCATAGCCTCCTCATCCAGATGCCCAAGAACACGGTGGGGGGGCCTCCAGCCACCCAGTCACTCCAGCCCAGATGATTGCCCGAGCATCAGAAGGCTGGCCTTCAATAAGAGTTAAAGTTTTAAACTGCAGTGTGTCCTTTTCCTTCCCTCCTCCCCCACCCATTCCGGGCTACCTTGGCAATTATCCCCCTAGTTGTGTGATGAATTAATAAAGAATGCATGAATGTGAAGTAACAATGACTTTATTGCCTCTGCAAGCAGTGCTCGAAGGGGAAAGGGGAGGGTGGGGTGGTTGGTTTACAGGGAAGTAGAGTGAACCGGGTGGGGGGGGCGGAGGGTTCATCAAGGAGAAACAAACAGAAGTTTCACACCGTAGCCTGGCCAATCACAAAACTCGTTTTCAAAGCTTCTCTGATGCGCACCGCGCCCTGCTGTGCTCTTCTAACCACCCTGGTGTCTGGCTGCGCATAATCAGCGGCCAGGCGAGTTGCCTCAACCTCCCACCCCGCCATAAATGTCTCCCCCTTACTCTCACAGATATTGTGGAGTGCACAGCAAGCAGCAATAACAATGGGGATATTCTTTTCGCTGAGGTCTGAGCGAGTCAGTAAGCTGCGCCAGCGCGTTTTTAAATGTCCAAATGCACATTCCACCACCATTCGGCACTTGCTCAGCCTGTAGTTGAACAGGTGCTGACTACTGTCCAGGCTGCCTGTGTACGGCTTCATGAGCCATGGCATTAAGGGGTAGCCTGGGTCCCCAAGGATCACGATAGGCATTTCAACATCCCCAACAGTTATTTTCTGGTCTGGGAAGAAAGTCCCTTCCTCCAGCTTTCGAAACAGAGCAGAGTGCCTGAAGACGCGAGCATCATGTACCTTTCCCGGCCATCCCACGTTGATGTTGGTGAAACGTCCCTTGTGATCCACTAGGGCTTGCAGCAGCATTGAAAAGTACCCCTTGCGGTTTATGTACTTGGTGGCTTGGTGCTCCGGTGACAAGATAGGGATATGGGTTCCGTCTATCGCCCCACCACAGTTTGGGAATCCCATTGCAGCAAAGCCATCCACTATGGCCTGTAAGTTTTCCAGAGTCACTACCCTTGATATCAACAGGTCTTTCATTGCCCTGGCAACTTGGATCACAGCAGCCCCCACAGTAGATTTGCTCACTCCAAATTGATTCCCGACTGACCAGTAGCTGTCTGGCGTTGCAAGCTTCCACAGGGCTATCGCCACTCGCTTCTCAACTGTGAGGGCTGCTCTCATCCTGGTATTCTGGTGCTTCAGGGCAGGGGAAAGCAAGTCACAAAGTTCCATGAAAGTGCCCTTACGCATGCAAAAGTTTCGCAGCCACTGGGAATCGTCCCACACCTGCAACACGATGCGGTCCCACCAGTCTGTGCTTGTTTCCCGGGCCCAGAATCGGCGTTCCACGGCATGAACCTGCCCCAGTAACACCATGATTTGCATATTGCTGGGGCCTGTGCCTTGTGAGAGGTCTATGTCCATGTCAATTTCCTCATCACTCTCATTGCCGCGCTGCAATCGCCTCCTCGGCTGGTCCTGGTTTTGCTTTGGCATGTCCTGGCTCTGCATATACCCCAGGACAATGCGCGTGGTGTTCATAGTGCTCATAATTGCCGCGGTGATCTGAGCGGGCTCCATGATCCCAGTGCTATGGCCTCTGGGCTGAAAAAAGGCGCGAAACTATTGTCTGACGGAGGGCGGGAGGGGCGAGTGATGACATGGCGTACAGGTACAGGGAATTAAAATCAACAAAGGTGGCTGTGCATCAGGGAGAAACCCAAACAACCGTCACACAGAATGGCCCCCCCAAAGATTGAACTCAAAACCTTGGGTTTAGCAGGCCGTTGATTTCACAGAGGGAGGGGGAAGCAAATGAATACAGAACAAATCTATTTTTTACATCTTAAGCTGGCAGCCGACGGTGCAGCATGACTGATAGCCCTCGGCATCTTCTGGGTGCTTGGCAGAAAATACTGGGAGCTTGGCAGAAAATAGTGTACTACAACTGATAACCACCGCCATCATCATTGGGAAGGCAGCAGAATATGACTGGGGGACATACGGAGTTTCAGCCATCATCTGATCAAACTGCAGTATGATGACAACGGATACCAGTCGTAATACACCATCTACTGCCAAAAGGCAAGGGGCTGCTGCTGTGTAGCAAGGCAGCCCCACGTCTGCCAGCACCCAAATCGCCAATGAAGGCTACCAGTCATACTGTACCATCCAAAGGCGGCACGCGAGCTGATTTTCAGTGGCGCTCACACTGCCCGGATCCTGTCCTCCGGTCCGGGGGCCTCTGCATTTTAATTTAATTTTAAATGAAGCTTCTTAAACATTTTAAAACCCTTCTTTACTTTACATACAACAATAGTTTAGTTACATATTATAGACTTATAGAAAGAGACCTTCTAAAAACATTAAAATGTATTACTGGCACGCAAAACTTTAAATTAGAGTGAATAAATGAAGACTCAGTACCCCACTTCTGAAAGGTTGCCGACCCCTGAACTAAACTATGGCATTCAGCTGTGGAGATCTTGGCTTGGGCAGGTTTTTCCATCCCAACTCCTGCCCACACACTCTTGTAATGGTCAGAGGTGCGTTCCATTTCCATTTCACTGCCATGCCTTATCTGGCAGCTCAACACACTGGCCTAACAGTTCCGGATTCCCCCTGCCCCCGCATATTTCCATCCAGTTGCTCAAGAAGAATTTGGGGGTTTGTTTTCCACACAACTGGTAGCATGTGTTCGAGGCACATTCTGATACCTTTAAAAAAGTGATCTGCTTTCTCCCCGTTTTCCATTGATCTGGAAATATTTTTGCTGCACACCGTTAAGCTATGGAACATGCTGCCACAAGAGCCCTGGGGCTCACTTCTGGTTTATGTCCTATGTTCCTATAGGTCATACTTCACCGAGTGGGCCAGGGCTTTGAGGTGGTACCGAGTATGCTCTCTTTGAGGTGTTTGGCTGGGTGGTTCTTGCTCATATGCTCAGGGTCGAAATGATCGCCATACGTAGGGTTGGGAAGGAATCTTCCCCCAGGTCAGATTGGCAGAGACCTTGGGGTTTTTTGAGCTTCCTCTGCAGTGGGTGGGTGCGGGTCACATGCCAGATTATCTGGGTGTATCTCACCTAATTCCATGCCACTGCAGGAGCCTCAGCCATTGGTGCACCTCGGGCTTCCCGTTCTCTGCTTTTGGCACACAATAGTCTAGTCTCCTGTGGGCTATAATTCTCTGATCTAATTGCAGTTGCTGGGTTTAGTGTGTGGGTGCTGAGTGGTGTTGTTGGCCTGTGATACAGGGGAGGTCAGACTAGATGATCTGGTCGTCTCTTCTGGCTTTAAACTCTCTGATGCTAAAATGTTATTTAGATAAAGAGATTAGCAGGATCATTAGAACACTCCCATTCTCATTAAATGAGACAAGTAAGAAATACAACAATACTTCAGGGCATACCCCTAATTGCCTGGGGTAGGAAGACATTTTGCCTAGGGGTGGGTGGCTTATTACATACAACGGCTCAGTACAAGCCTCCTTGTAACTTCCTCTAGTGCAGCTGCCAGTGTCAGAAACAGGACACTGAATGAGGTGTACAATTCGCTTAATTCAATATGACAATTCTTATGTTCCTAAATGTTATTTCAGCAGGCCAGGAAAAGCGGCCAATCAAATACCAACAGGAAGTGATTTCCTCACAGTGTGGGAGTTGCTTTCCAGATCTTTATCTAGTGACCATTTGTGATCTCTCTCCTTATCCCAGAGGCTGATATTTTCCCCATACATGAATATGAATTATTGTGATGAAATCTCACTGTGTTCTAGCCGTCGGCCTTTTCCTGTTTCCCTGCTAGTTGTCAGTGACTTAGTGGTGGTGTGGGAGTTGTGCTGACATATTAACCCCTGCGCTTTGTCCTACTTTACACAGCACTCACACAGTTAGGCCCCTAGACTGTAGACTGGGGCGGGCAAACTTTTTGGCCTGAGGGCCACATCGGGTTTCCAAAATTGTATGGAGGGCTGGTTAGTGGAGGCTGTGCCTCCGCAAACAGCCAGGCGTGGCCCGGCCCTGCCCCATATCCGACCCTTCCTGCTTCTCACCCCTGACAGCCCACCCCCGGGACTCCTGCTTCTCACCCCTGACAGCCCCCGGAACCTATGCCACCCCATCCAACCCCTCCTCTCATTCCTGACTGCCCCCTGGGGACCCCTGTCTCCATCCAACCCCTGCCCTGCCCTCTGACCTCCCCGCCCCCTATCCACACCCCTGCCCCCTGACTACCACCCCGAACTCCCCTGCCCTCTACCCAACCCCCCCTGTTCCCTGCCCTCTTACCGCGCTGTCTGAAGCACTGGTGGCTGGCGACGCTACAGCTGCGCTGCCCAGAGCACCAGGACAGGCAGCCGCGCCACCCATCTGGAGCCAGCCATGCCACCGCACAGCACAGAGCACCGGGTCAGGCCCCGGCTCTGCAGCTGCGCTGCCCCAGGAGCTCACAGCCCCGCCACCCAGAGCATTGTGCGGGCGGTGGAGCGAGCTGAGGCTGCAGGGGAGGGGGAACAGCAGGGGAGGGGCTGGGGGGCGAGCGTCCCGGGGCAGGAGCTCAGAGGCCGGACAGGAGGGTCCCGCGGGCCACAGTTTGCCCACCTCTGCTGTAGACCCCTTAAACTGTTAGTCTCTTGGGGCAGGGACCTCCTTGTAGTTCTGTGTGTGCAGCATCTAGCAAAATAGGGTCCTGGCCTAGGACTATGGCCCCATGACACTACAGTAATACAACTAATCCACTCAGCATTTTCAAGGCTAGCTCCTTAGCCAGCATTGTTTCTTCTGTGTATCCTCTAAATAAAAAATAAAATAAATAAATTAATGGAGATATCCCATCTCTTAGAACTGGAAGGGATGCTGAAAGGTCATTGAGTCCAGCCCCCTGCCTTCACTAGCAGGACAAGTACTGATTTTGCCCCAGATCCCTAAGTGGCCCCCTCAAGGATTGAATTCAATGCTGTGTTTAGCAGGCCAATGCTCAAACCACTGAGCTATCCCTCCCCCCTCCAAGGGGCTGACATTTCCTGGGGGGGGGGGCTGGTAGAGGAGGGATTGGAGCAGAAGGGATGTGTGGAGGGGAGAGGCTGGGAAGAAAGGAGAGACAGGGAGTGTGGGGTCTCTAAAGGAGGTTGGGGTGGCAAGAGGTGGTGGCTCTGTGTGTGTGTGGGGGTGTTGGGGGGCAGGAAGGGGGTAGCTCTGTGTGTGGGAGGAGTTTCCTGAGGGGCAGGAGGGGGTGGCTCTGTGTGGAGCGGATCTGGGGGGGCAGGGTGGTGGCTCTGTGCAGGGGAGTGTTGGGGGGCAGGAGGGGTGGCTCTGTGCGGGGCATGTTGGGGCAGGCAGGGGTGGCTCTCTGTGAGTATGGGGGGAGGTGTTGGGGGGCAGGAGGGGATGGCTCTGTGTGGGGGGAGGTCTGAGGGGGCAAGGTGGTGGCTCTGTGCGGGGGGGTGTTGGGGGCAGGAGGGGGTGGCTCTGTGCGGGGGCACTGTGGGGAGCAGGAGGGGGTGGCTCTGTGCGGGTGGAGGTGTTGGGGGATAGGGTGGTGGCTCTGTGCGCGGGGGTGGGGGGCGGGTTCAGGGTATTTGTGCTGGGGCGGGGGAGGCGGCTGGCTGGGGCCGGGGGGCGGTTTCATTTTCTGAATCACGTTTCCTGTCTCCGCCTGCCCCGCTCCACAGTCGCCCGCTCCCCGCCGCGCTCAGACCAGCACTCGCACTGCCCGGCCATGGCGTGCAAGGAGCAGACCGTGAGCATCGACCTGCAGTCCCGGGGCCTGCCTCCCCCCTACCCCGGCACCCAGCAGGGCTTCCCGGCAGAGCAGCCGCGCGATTTCGTGCTCTGGTCCCTCTTCAACGTGCTGCTGTGCCAGAAGCTCGCCTGCCTGGGCTGCCTGGGCTTCCCCGCGCTTATCTTCTCTATCAAGGTGAGAGCCGGGCCGGACCCTTGGCGCCTCCCGCCCCAGATCCTCTCCCCGGATCCCCCGGTGCCCCCAGCGCTCCAATCTCTCCAGCCCGCCCGGATCCCCCAGCGCCCGGTTCCCTCCACGTCCCCCGATGCCCCAGCACCCGGTTCCCCCCCAGATCCCCCGGTGGCCGGATCCCCTGGTTCCCTCCAGGTTCCCGGTGCCCTAGCGCGCGGATCCCCCGATGCCTCTAGCGCCCTGATTTCCCTCCCCCCCCCGTTCCCCCCGGTGCCCCCAGCGCCCCGATCTCTCCAGCCCTCCTGGATCCCCGGTGCCCCCAGCACCCCGATCTCTCCAGCCCTCCTGGATCCCCGGTGCCCCCAGCGCCCCGATCTCTCCAGCCCTCCTGGATCCCCGGTGCCCCCAGCACCCCGATCTCTCCAGCCCGCCCGGTGCACCCAGCACCCCGATCCCTCCAGCCCGGCCTGCCGCGAAGTTGGTATCCAGAGCACATTCATCCCCGCTCTCCGACCCTCCCCCATCTCTTCCCGGAGCCCCCGGGTCTCTCCCGTCTCCTGGCAGTTTATTTTCCCTTCCTCCACAGCCCTGACTCTAGCTTTTCTTTCTCCGCTCAGCCCCCCAGTCCCAAGGCAGGAATCCAACCTGCGGGGCAAGCTGGGCTGTCCTGTGCTGCTCCTGCTATCAGCTGTCCTTGGCCCGGACTGTGTGTGGGCGTTTAGGGTTAGGAGTTTGCAGGATGTGAGCATCCAGCTAACTACAGCAGGGTGAGCCTGAGGTTGGAACTTGGGGGCCCTATTGGATGTGGGGGTATTTAGGGGCCGCAGGGAGCTTTCCAGCAGAAGGAGGTTTTCAAAAAGAGGCTGGAGTGGGTTAGATTAGATCTAACTTGGGTGGGTTAGATTAGATCTTTGCAGCCCCTTCCTAACCCTGTGGGTCTATGGTTCTGTGATGCTGAGCAGCAGCTCAGTGATCCTCCCAGAGGCTGCAAAGCCACTCAATCAGTGGGAAGAGTTGTCTAGTTATGGTGCAACATCCTGATTGTGTGGCGGTTGTGTTGTGTCGCTGATGCAATGAGGTGTGAAGACTGTGCCACACAGGCTGGCAGGGTGTGATGATGCAGTTTGGTGAAGCGGTGCTTCCCTCTCACTCCCCCCCTCCCCTTTAGAGGGTCAGGGAAGGACCTGGTGTGTCTGGGGCACTTGTTCAGTGCTCCCTGCATTGCCTCTGGTGTGTGTGTGTGTGTGTGTGTGTGTGTGTGGGGAGGTAGCAGTGGGAATGGTGCCCCACATTAGTGCTCCAAAGAGATGTGCTAGTCTAGCGTGCAGACTGAGACCTAGCTGGGAATGATCAGTGGGACAGTGCAATAGGAACATCAAACCACTGTGCAAGGGACGCACTTCAGCTTCTCCACGGGCTGGTTTGGATGCCCAAGACTCTCTAGTAAGTGAAGGCTCAGCTTGGGCTGTAGCCAGCCTGCCCTAGGAATTAACTGGCTCCATTTTCCACAAGGAGAGACTCAGCCAGCGCACTAGTGGGGAGTAAAGGGCTCCTTGCAGCTGGCGTATAGAAACGACCCACAGAGGAACACATGGGTATGCTGTGCCGGGGAGAGCGCATGCAAACCAGGCACGCAGTAGAATGTGGACTGCTGTGTGTACAGCTGGGCCAGCTTTAGGAAATTGCGAACTACATACTCCCAAAGTTTTGGGAACTGTGCATTTGTTTTTGCTTAATAGTGTCTATTCAGGCTCTCTGAGGTCCAGTCCTCTGCAAGAACAACGAAGACCTGAGGTGTACCAAGGAAAAAAAGAAATGCAATATTTATCATTGGGGAAACAGCATTATTATGCTCCCCTGTCTGTCTCTCCAGTTTTCTTTCTATAATGTCGTGACTTACACACAATACAACATTTCCACAGTGTTTAGGGCATCTAGTGTATATGTACAGGGCCTAGCACAATTGGTCCCTGGCGAGGGCTCTAGAAGCTAGTTTATAATGACAATTAGTAACAGGATTAGTAACTATTTAGTAACAATTAGTAACTGTCACAAGTGGGACTTTTTAGCAGGCTTAAGGATCTCCCATGCTAGGTTTTCAATCAGCCTTTGTTAGGATAGCAAACCATTCATAGACATCACAGGTGGGAAAACGCCCCAGTTAGGTCATTTTGTCCCCCTCCTCTGACAATGCCATGTTTTCCACCTAATACATATCCCACCGGATAGTTGTACATATTCCAGGTGATGTGGGCACACCTCCCATTAGGGAGTCATTTTTCTGATCTACTGCATCTTCCCTTGCTCAGTGGCACCCTCTTATTTCTAGTTGTACCCCACCGCACGTGGGCAGAGAGTGGTTGTTCTCACTGCTGGGGCTTCACATCTTTGCAGGGGGTTATATATTTATATAAGTGGGAATGGGGATCAATTTTATGCATTTGCCCAAGTGCCAGCTAGATTTTAAAGCTGAAATCCAACACACCATATTTGTCTATTTGATGTGTTATAGTGAATGTTGGAATGGAATTCAGTTAGGATACCCCCTTTTTATTGAGTCCAGGAAGCATTAGCTTACTAATTTTAGGTCGAAAGAGACAAGGGGTGGGGGGTGGGATATCTTTTATTGGACCAACTTCTATTGGTGAAAGAGACAAGCTTTCTAGCTACACAGAGCTCAATTTTAGGAGCAGGTTATTTTGAGGGCAGCTTCTACCTTGGACATCCTCTCTCAAATCAGGGCACTTGTGGCTAATCAACAGTTTATTAATCCCCCCATTACCATATAAGTATATAGTCAACAGATGTGGTTGCTCAAATGAAAATTGCCTGCTTAGATTCATATTAGCCATTTCATACATCAATGCTGTTAGGCTATAGCACCATCTTGTGGTCATGTTTTTTGTTGCTTATTTAAACTCACACCCCTCCCTTTGTTTCCTTTTTAGTTAAAGATGGCACTGTAAAACAAAGAACAGTAGTGAATCAAGGATTTAGCACTGGTGGGTGGGACCAACATGCAAACAAGCAACATTATACAAATGATCATTATGCAAACGAGCTGCATATTTACAAAAGGCCATGAACTGCATGATATGGAATGCTCTGCACAAGCAGTGCTTTTTGAAATCTTGGCTATTTCGCAAAACTGTCACTTGTATTTTCTACAATCCTAGTGAAACCTCAATGAATAAACATCTGAACTAGCTCCCTTTGAACTCTGGCTTCTTCTCTTTCTGCTGCAGAAGTCAGGGAGTTCTCTATAGCTCAATAAGAAGGTGCATGGGCTGTGTGTGCTTTAGCTTGGCCCAGAAGGGGCTAAGCAGTTAATAAAAATTCTCCCACCCTCTTGACTGCTCTGATTTTTCACATGCTCCTGTTTTCTTTTCCAGGCCCGAGATCGGAAAGTACTGGGGGACCTGGAAGGTGCTCGGAGCTATGGCACCACCGCCAAGGTGTTAAATATCATCGGATCACTGCTGGTGGTAGTTGCTATTGCTGTGGTCCTTTTCTTTTGCTTTTGGAGACCTTAACAGCATCCCTTTAATGAAGTTTCTGGGACTGACACCAGCCAGGCATTCAGAGAGGGGATTGGAAGATAACTCAAATGGCGAGGAAATGACTCACTGCTGGCTGTTCATGCTGTGATGGAAATTCACAACAGGTCATGAGTTCAAAAATTGACTCATTAATAGCACCATTGTAGCTTTGATGCTAGTTATGTGGTCACGCTCATTTCAAATCTGCGCGGGCCCCCACTTCTCTGCTCCATGCACTGTGGCCATGGAATCGGCCACTACCTACTTGTTCCTCTTCCAGCCTGATCCAGCTGTTTACCTTTTTTGGATTTCTTGCACTGAAAATCATCCGCATTCACTGCTGTTGTGACCCTCCCTCTCTGCAGCGCCCAACACAGAGAGTAATAGATGATGAGGTCAGAGGAGGCTCCAGTCTACCTCACTTTGTTCCTAGAGATGGACCAGAACCACCCACTCTTTGGGGTAGTTTGGATCCAGGCTTTGCCATTGGCCCCCATTTCTACAATGGGCCAAATCAAAACATGGGTTCAAAATCCCCCTCCCATCCCCCTGCTCTCCATGCTTTGGGACATTTAAATCTGGATTCAAACTTTGTGCCTTGGCCCAGTTTTATCTGTCGGTATCAACCCAGCAATAATGTTCGTCCGGGGCAGTATTTACAGCAGTAAAGCCATCTGCAGAGACTCCGGCCTGCTCTTTTCACTGCAGCGACCTGCCCTGCGGGGAAGAGAGAAGTGTAAAGGGGACAAAATGTTTAACTTGATCTGTGTGATGGGGTAACGCACTGTGCAACACAGAGCTAATGTGGGACCAGTTGGCCCCACCCCACCTCTGAGAGATGTCAGAATGGGGGGTGCTTAAACGGGAGAAACCCAGCTGAGTTGGTTGCAGAGTGGGGAGGGGAGCAGTCTGCAGCTCCTGCAGGGAGGGGGGGCTGAAGGCAGGAGCTTTTTGTACAACTGCTGCCCAACAGCTCCTCCTGGAAGGAAGGGTGGGCTGGCCCTGCTCGATGTGGATTCACCATGAGAGGGAACTATTTCTCTCGGTTTTCTTGTGAACTCATCAGTTTAGGGCCCCAGCCCGGTGAGCACCTTCTGAAGAACAAGAGCCTTAACCCAGTTTGGGGAAGCTTCATTTGTATTAATTCCCCTTTTGTTCTGGTCACTGACGCCCGCAGCCAGGTGCTCTAGCCAGGGCCCAGCTGGATGGCTGAGCCTTTTAGGACTAGAACTGGAGTGGGAAAACTACCTGGGCATCGCAGAGCAGGGGCCTGGGTGAGTGCAGAGGTCCTGCCTAGAGCCTACGGGGTGCCTGGGAAAGGCACTCGGGTGTTAATCTGATTAAAAATAAAAGGCCTTATGGTGGTTGGCAGCAGCACATTCTGTCCCCACACACTCAGTTCCCTCCACACCCAGGCCTCCTGCAGCCAGTTCCAGGACCCCAGTACAGAAGCAGCAGTTGTACTGAAAGTGTGGGGAGTTTCCCTTCTCCCTCTCCCCTTGGGTCAGGCTGGGAAGAATTGGGCTGAGTCCTAAATAAGTGAATGCATCAGACTGTGACACACCCCTTGCAAGCAGAAGCATCGGGCATTCGGGTGCCTTTATTCCAGTGGTTTTCAAACGTTTGTACTGGTGACCCCTTTCACATAGCAAGCCTCTGAGTGTGACCCCCACCCCATAAATTAAAAACACTTTTAAATATATTTAACACCATTATACATACTGAAGGCAAAGCAGGGTTTGGGGTGGAGCCTGACAGCTTGCGACCCCCTCATGTAATAATCTCACGACCCCCTCAGGGGTCCTGACCCCCAGTTTGAGAACCCTTGCTTTATTTAGTATTCCACAGCTAGGTATGTGCTTCCTTCACCTCTTGGCTCCATTCCTCCTCTTTACCCTTGGGCCCATTCCTACAATCAGTGCATCTATAGGGCTGAATTGTGCTTCCAACAAGAATTTGGGAAAAAAAATTCTCAAGTGGACTTTGAGTTTGCTCCTTGACCTGCCCCCTCTCATAGAAGGGCAGGATCTGGGTCCGAGGTACGAGCCAGTGCTCCGATGGAGCGGAGGGGCGGGAGGAATGTGAGTGTGAGGTCCTACCCACCAATCTACATAACTCAGGAGACCATCAATTTGGTGTCCACCACCTCTGTGCCTGCCAGGGAACTGGGGAGGTCTCTCTGGGGAGAAAGTGATCTACAAGAAATGGCAGAAGAGCCACAGATGAGAAAGGATATTGTAATCTCATCTAGTCTGGGGTCTCAATGCTGGAGACTTCAGAGTGAAGCATGTTAGTAGATACTAAAACTGCTACAATTATTTTATATATTTTTATACATATTTTATATATGTTAACCAAAATCCTTTTTGGGGTATAAACCAAAGTGTTTTGTATCTACAAATCTAGTGCTCTGTACCTATCAAACTGAAAAGTTCTTTGTACTTAGGTTGAACCTTAGTGAGGGACCAAAGGAATGAATGTATGTAATCAGTAATGGAATGTGTATAATCCTTTCCTCTGACCCTGTTGACCTGTGAAGAATTGCATTCCCATGTCCAGAGAGGGACCACTGTTGATTGGCAAGGGATGTTTGTTATTACACATGTATTCTGTGATTGATGAAATAATGAACCACTGGTTGATGTTTAGGTCAATAAGAACCACTTATTGTCACAAGTGGTTTTGGTAATAATGAATCAGTCACAGATGTCTTTATCTTATTCATGAGGGTAAATTGAGGCATCTAAGATAGAACTCGCAGTTAAATCAGCCCATGGGAATGGAATTTCTTTGTCCCAAGCTATGTATAAGGAAAGAGTTTTGGGAAGTTAAGTCAGAAGTGGACTGAGCGGCTGTCACTTCTCCAGTGATCAGATTGGTAACATATGTATTCCTTTCCGTATTCTGTATCAGGCTGTATTAATCTTTGACTAATAATCTTTGATTGAATTGCAAATGAACCAGCTATCTGACATCTTGTGTTATTAATATTTTCATTATTAAATTTGAACATGCAACAAGCATAAACTCTCCAGATTGTGCCTGATGCTGCAAGATTATGTCCTGGGTGAAATTACTGTCTGACCCCAACTGGTGTTCTGAAGCGTGTGGCTCAAGACTAGAGCTGGAAGAAAAATTGATTTTCTGTCCACAAAAAAAAATTCAAGATTTAGATTTTTTTTCTTTGTCCCAAAAAGGAACAAAATGCCAAAATTTCTTGTAAAACAAAATAAAAAAAAATAGTTTTGGGTCAATTGATATATTTTGTTTCAATTTCAACCCTTTTTAAAATTTATTCTTATTTTTTAAAATAAAGTAAAGTCAAAACAAAGTCATTTCAGAATGAAAAAATCAAAACGTTTTGTTCCAAAAATGTCAAAATGGGGGATTTTTTTCCCCCATTTTTTTTCCAAAATGGAATTTATTTAAAATTGATACTAAATCAAGGCACAAAAAATGTAGGCTTTGTCAAAACAGCTATTTTCCAGGAGAGAACTGTTTCAATGAAAATTTCTGGACCAGCTGTAGTTAAGACCCCCTGTGTTGGGGTGCGCTTGCCCTGCACTGGTATTGCAAGGGTTAACGCTATTCTTTGGCAAAGTTATTTACAACATTAAAGCAGATAAACATTGATAAACAAATGTGTTAAAAAACCCTTAAGTTTCAAAAGGTAATAGAAGCTTCTATGTTCAGCAAGCTCTATGTGTCCTTTAGGGCTAACCCAGGCTAAGCAGCTGGGGACCTCTTGCTTATTCCTAGAAAATATTGACCCCCAGAGTCTAAGCAGCACAGAGATAATCAATTCCTTCTATTGGAGGTTTTTATATCTCTTCAGCCTGAGCTGATGGGAGGAATTCAGTTGCATAACTCATCTTCATGGGGGTGAAGAGAACAGGACAACTGAGTCTTTTGTCCTCTTTAATGTCCCACAATAGTCCATCTGGTGTTGATGGACCTTTCCCGTTGGGCAGGACGAAACATCTTCTGTTGCAGATTAGCACTTTACACTAGTTAATGTTTCTCTCCTGTCTGGTGATTTACATTGTCACACAGGCTTACAATACAACTGCTCAAATACTACCTTACAATATAGCATATGGAGATTAGTGCATGCAGCAGCTCACAAGCATCTAATAAAGTCTAACCACTACACACATCCTTATAGGTCTAATACCTACTTGAACAATACTAGCACATGGCACCGCCACCACCAGCAGCACAGAAGTAAGGGTGGCATGGTACCCCTGCCCCTCTGGCTCCCCCTCCCCCTGGCAGTGTCCTCCATTTGGGAACTTGAAATATGGTAATCCTAGCTGCAGTGATTACATCGCTTGTGTGTGCGTACACTTAGCCTCTTGTGTCAGCGCTGTGTGGCATCACCAGGAGCACTTGTATAAATTATATTTCCCTAGTGTGGGGCATTGTGGGAAGGCTCCTGAAAGCCGGTAACAGGCGACATAAGCAACGCAGTGTCTACGCTGACACTGCATCCACGTAACTATGTTGACCTTGACGCTATGCTGCTCATGGAGATGGAGTTAGTAAGTCAGCGTAGCCAGGCAGTTACATTGACGGGAGCGAAATTTAAGTGTCGACACTTCCATAGTTAGGTCGACGCAAGGTGGTTTATGTTGGCCTAACTCTGTAGTGTAGACCAGGCCTCACACTGGGGCAACAAGCTTAGCTATAAGCTTTCTGCTTTTCCTCCTGGCTTAAGTAACTGTCAGCGATCTGGCTGTAGGCTGAGGCAGCTGAACAGTCCGTCAGGCAGTCATTCCCTTTGCAGTGGTGTGGTAGGCCCACCGGGAACTTAACGGAGTTTCCCAACTGAGGAGTGGGAAAATTCTCAAACCAGTCACTCAGTGAAGGGAGCTGGATGCTCCCTCTCTTCCCTTTCAACTGACACCCCAGAAGGAGTGACTGCCTCCTCTCTCTCAGGCATCTGGGGTCAAAAACCAACCAGGGCCCCCTTTTTTGGGACATCTGGACAGCTGCTTTAGTTCCGTCTCTCTGGCCTCCTCTCTGCTTAAGGGAGGGTTGCCTGGCAACGGGGCAGCAACGGCTTCTGGGACTCCAGGCCCAGGTAAGTTTCACAGCCTCACTTATGGTAAGGAGGATGCGGGGCAGGGGGGAGAGGAGGAGGGAAGTTACATTTGGTATTTTTCTTAAAGCCCAAATGACTGCATGGAAATCTCAACTTTCATTTAAAAAAAAAGTGAGTTTCTAACCATTTCGATTGCAGAGTAGATCACAAATCTGGGACTTGAGAATATCCTAAAGCAGGGGTGGGCAAACTTTTTGGCCTGAGGGCCACACTGGGGTTCCAAAACTGTATGGAGGGCCAGGTAGGGAAGGCTGTGCCTCCCCAAACCCTATTCACCCCCTCCCACTTCCCGCCCCCTGACAGGCCCTGCTCAGAACCCCCGACCCATCGAACCCCCCCTACTCCTTGTCCCCTGACCACCCTCTCCTGGGACCCTTTGCCCCTAACTGCCCCCCCCCCGGGACCGCACCCTCTATCCAACTCCCCCTGCTCCCTGACTGCCCCTCCCCCTATCCACACACCCTCCCCCCGACAGGCCCCCTGGGACCCCACCCCTATCCAACTCCCCCTCTAAAGCCCCTTTCGGAACCTGGCCCTGCGAACATGGGTGGAGGACTCAGGAGGATCAGGGGCAGCTGCAGAGCCGGAGAGAAGTGGCAGTTTCCCTTTCAAAGTGCCGCTTCTCTCCAGCTGGCTGCATGGCTGCCTGGTGCTCCTCCTGAGTCCTCCGGCCGCGCTCCCGCCACCCTCCCTGCTCAGCTCCCCTGCCCCCGCAGTGCAGCCCCCTCCCACAATGGTGGCATGGCGAGCTGAGGCTGCGGGGGAGAGGGGACAGCAGGGGAGGGGCCAGGGGCTAGCCTCCCCGGCTGGGAGCTCAAGGGCCGGGCAGGACGGTCCCGCAGGCCGGATGTGGCCCGCGGGCCATAGTTTGCCCACCTCTGTCCTAAAGGCTCAAAAACAAATACAAAGAACCCCCAATGTATTATTTTTTAAAAAAACCTCATGATTTTTAAGCCAATATTATGACTTTTTGAAGTCTGAGTCCTGATGTTTGAACAATACCAGGGGCTGCAGGAACAGACTTAGAGCAACATGTCGATCATCTTCAATTCTGATAACAACAGCAGGTTAGAAAATGGTGGTGGGCTCACTTGCTTCTTGTTGGAGGATAAGAGTCAGAGCCTGGTATAGAGTTGTTCAGCTGTTGTTTGTTAGACTCTGTGGTGGGAACACCTCTGCCTGCAGAAACTTTGCTAAGTAAAGCCTGCAGGCTCTGTACATAGCTCGTTGGCTTTTCACCCACATCCTTTTTGGTACCAAGGAGCCTTGCAAATGATTCATCCCATCTTCAGCCTTTCCAAGAGGAGATCCCACTGCCCCAGGTATACATTATAGCCATTACAAATATTATTTATTTTACTGCACCCCAACGTGTGCTAGGCACATCCTGGACCCTGTGAACTGCTACCCCCTGAACAGCAGTGGTTACTGTTACAGATCTTGAGGGGCACCATAGCCAAGACCCTGGCAGAAAGCTATGGTGGTAGAAAGGGAAGTATCCTGCAATATTATCAGTACAGCTGGATTTAACATGAGCAGCTCTTTCCTTTTCCAGGTGTGTGACTGTAGTAGCCTTGGTCATATGGATGGTGCCCTCTAACACTACAGCTCTCCCTATTGTGCTGTATCAGGGCTGGTACTAGAATCACTGCCATCCATCTAATCTGTAAAATTGCTAAGGTGCTTGTCTCAGGTATCTCAGCTCTGACCTCCTGTCTCTCACCTGCATTCACTCTTCCATGGATATGTGGAGGGTGCCTGAGTCCTAAGCAACCCATCCCCTGAACTGCAATATCCAGTTAGTCTTTATTCTGGGCAAGCGACTTTGAAAGGCAGCAATCTCTTGGTTGTGAGAGTTGTATGTACCTGTAGCCAACCTGGTTTGGTAAAGACTGGAATCCTTAGTGTGACAGCTGTCTGATGGCCAATGTCAAACCTGAAAAGACAACACCAGCATATTCCTGTGAATTACTGGGGGTTGCACTGAAATAGCCAGAACTTCTGAGCACAGAGACGTTAGAAATATTAGACTGGCTGCTGATTTGTCTTTACTCTTAGGCCTGGTCTACACTACGGGTTTAGGTCGACTTTAGCAGCGTTAAATCGAATTAAGCCTGGACACGTCCACACAACGAAGCCCTTTCTTTCGACTTAAAGGGCCCTTTAAACCGGTTTCTTTACACCACCTTCGACGAGGGGATTAGCGATAAAATCGGCCTTTGCGGGTCGGAATTGGGGTAGTGTGGACGGAATTCGACGTTATTGGCCTCCGGGAGCTATCCCACAGTGCTTCATTGTGACCGCTCTGGACAGCACTCTCAACTCAGACGCACTGACCAGGTAGACAGGGAAAAGACCCACGAACGTTTGAATTTCATTTCCTGTTTGCCCAGCGTGGAGAGCACAGGTGACCACGCAGAGCTCATCAGCACAGGTAACCGTGATGGAGTCCCAGGATCGCAAAAGAGCTCCAGCATGGACCGAACGGGAGGTACGGGATCTGCTCGCCATATGGGGAGATGAATCAGTGCTAGCTGAACTCCGTAGCAGTAAAAGAAATGGCAAAGTATTAGAAAAGGTCTCCAAGGCCATGAAGGACCGGGGCCATAACAGGGACACACAGCAGTGCCGCGTGAAAGTTAAGGAGCTACGGCAAGCTTACCACAAAGCCAGAGAAGCAAATGGAAGGTCCGGGGCAGAGCCGCAAACTTGCCGCTTCTACGTGGAGCTGCATGCCATTCTAGGGGGTGCAGCCTCCACTACCCCAACCGTGTGCTATGACTCCGTCAATGGAGAAACACACAGGGAAGACGGTTCGGGGAACGAGGAAGATGAGGATGGAGGTACTGTAGGTAGCTCACAGCAGCAAGAAAGCGGAGAAACCGGTTTCCCCAACAGCCAGGATATGTTTGTGACCCTGGACCTGGAACCAGTAACCCCCGAACTCACCTCAGGGCACACAGGAGACCTCTGGTGAGTGTACCTTTGTAAATATTTGTAAATATTACACATGGTTTAAAAGCAAGCGTGTTTAATGATTAATTTGCCCTGGCAATCGCGGCCAGTACATCTACTGGAAAAGTCTGTTAACGTGTATGGGGATGGAGCGGAAATCCTCCAGGGACATCTCCAGAAAGCTCTCCTTCATGTACTCCCAAAGCCTTTGCAAATGGTTTCTGGGGAGGGCTGCCTTATCCCGTCCGCCATGGTAGGACACTTTACCACGCCAGGCCAGTAGCACGTAGTCTGGAATAAAATAACATAACAAAGCATGGCAGCGTATGGTCCCGGTGTTTGCTGGCATGCAGACAATATCCATTCCTTATCTCTCTTTGTTATCCTCAGGAGAGTGATATCATTCACGATCACCTGGTTGAAATGGGGTGATTTTATTAAGGGGGACATTCAGAGGTGCCCGTTCCTGCTCTTCTGAACAGAAATGTTCCCCACTGTTAACCACGCGGTGGGGGGAGGGGTGAAGTGATCATCCCAGAGAATCGGGTGTGTGTCTGTGGGGGGTGGTTTACTTGGGTTTGTGCCGCATGTTAACCCGGAAACCGCAGCCCCTCCTTTTACATTGAAAACCCATTTTAAATGGCCAACCCAATTCATCCTTGATATGGGAAATGCGCTGCTGTTTGAAACCTTTCCCGCATGTTAAGAAGATTAAAAAAGCCAAAAGACTGTGGCTTACCATGGCTGCCTGCAACCCGAAATATGTTGCCTGGGGCACTGCGTGAGTGATCTCTCATACCAAACCGGCAGGCAGAGGAAAAATGCGACCTTGTAATGACCGTGTAACCATTGTTCTCTAAAATGTGTCTTTTTTAACCACCTCTCCCTTCTCCTCCACCAGCTGCAAATGTTTCTCCTTCGCAGAGGCTAGTGAACATTAGAAAGAGAAAACGTAGGACGCGGGACGATATGTTCACGGAGCTGCAGATGTCCTCCCACGCTGATAGAGCACAGCAGAATGCGTGGAGGCAGTCAATGTCGGACATGAGAAAAGCACAATATGAACAAGAGGAGAGGTGGCGGGCTGAACGGCGGGATGAAAAGAGCAAGTGGCGGGCTGAAGATGATAGGTGGCGTCAGCTTGCAGACAGACGGCAAGAGTCAATGCTCCGTCTGCTGGAGCATCAAACTGATATACTCCAGCGTATGGTTGAGCTGCAGGAAAGGCAGCAGGAGCAGAGACCGCCGCTACAGCCCCTGTTTAACCAACAGCCCTCCTCCCCAAGTTCCATAGCCTCCTCACCCAGACGCCCAAGAACACGGTGGGGGGGCCTCCGGCCACCCAGTCACTCCACCCCAGATGATCGCCCAAGCATCAGAAGGCTGGCCTTCAATAAGAGTTAAAGTTTTAAAATGCAGTGTGTCCTTTTCCATCCCTCCTCCCCCACCCATCCCAGGCTACCTTGGCAATTATCCCCCTATTTCTGTGAGGAACTAATAAAGAATGCATGAATGTGAAAAAACAATGACTTTATTGCCTCTGCAAGCGGTGCTCGAATTGGGGAGGGGAGGGTGGGGTGGGGTGGTTGGTTTACAGGGAAGTAGAGTGAACCGGGTCGGGGGGGGGGGTTTGGAGGGTTCATCAAGGAGAAACAAACAGAAGTTTCACACAGTAGCCTGGCCAGTCACAAAACTCGTTTTCAAAGCTTCTCTGATGTGCACCGCGCCCTGCTGTTCTCCTCTAACCGCCCTGGTGTCTGGCTGCGCGTAATCAGCGGCCAGGCGAGTTGCCTCAACCTCCCACCCCGCCATAAATGTCTCCCCCTTACTCTCACAGATATTGTGGAGCGCACAGCAAGTAGCAATAACAATGGGGATATTCTTTTCGCTGAGGTCTGAGCGAGTCAGTAAGCTGCGCCAGCGCGCTTTTAAACGTCCAAATGCACATTCCACCACCATTCGGCACTTGCTCAGCCTGTAGTTGAACAGGTCCTGACTACTGTCCAGGCTGCCTGTGTACGGCTTCATGAGCCATGGCATTAAGGGGTAGGCTGGGTCCCCAAGGATCACGATAGGCATTTCAACATCCCCAACGGTTACTTTCTGGTCCGGGAAGAAAGTCCCTTCCTCCAGCTTTTGAAACAGACCAGAGTTCCTGAAGACGCGAACATCATGTACCTTTCCCGGCCATCCCACGTTGATGTTGGTGAAACGTCCCTTGTGATCCAACAGGGCTTGCAGCAGCATTGAAAAGTACCCCTTGCGGTTTATGTAGTCGGTGGTTTGGTGCTCCGGTGCGAAGATAGGGATATGGGTTCCGTCTATGGCCCCACCGCAGTTTGGGAATCCCATTTCAGCAAAACCATCCACTATTGCCTGCACGTTGCCCAGAGTCACTACCCTTGATATCACCAGTTCTTTCATTGCCCTGGCAACTTGGATCACAGCAGCCCCCACAGTAGATTTGCCCACTCCAAATTGATTCCCAACTGACCGGTAGCTGTCTGGCGTTGCAAGCTTCCACAGGGCTATCACCACTCGCTTCTCAACTGTGAGGGCTGCTCTCATCCTGGTACCTTGGCGTTTCAGGGCAGGGGAAAGCAAGTCACAAAGTTCCATGAAAGTGCCCTTACGCATGCGAAAGTTTCGCAGCCACTGGGAATCGTCCCACACCTGCAGCACGATGCGGTCCCACCAGTCTGTGCTTGTTTCCCGGGCCCAGAATCGGCGTTCCACGCCATGAACCTGCCCCAGTGACACCATGATTTCCACATTGCTGGGGCCTGTGCCTTGTGAGAGGTCTATGTCCATGTCAATTTCCTCATCACTCTCTTCGCCGCGCTGCAATTGCCTCCTCAGCTGGTCTGAGTTTCGCCTTGGCATGTCCTGGCTCTGCATATACTCCAGGACAATGCGCGTGATGTTCATAGTGCTCATAATTGCCGCGGTGATCTGAGCGGGCTCCATGATCCCAGTGCTAGCTATGGTGCCTGGTCTGAAAAAAGGCGCGAAACTAGTATCTGACAGACCAGGGGAAGGAGGGAGGGTGGGAGGGAGGGCGGGCCAAGTGATGACATGGTGTACAGGTACAGGGAATTAAAATCAAGAACGGTGGCTGTGCATCAGGGAGAAACACCAACAACTGACACACAGAATGGTCCCCCCAAAGATTAAACTGAAAACCCTGGGTTTAGCAGGCCGTTGATTTGACGGAGGGAGGGGGAAGCAAATGAATAGAAAGCAAATCTATTTTTTACATCTTAAGACGACGGTGCAGCGTGACTGATAGCCCTCGGCATCTTTCTGGGTGCTTGGCAGCAAATACTGGGCGCTTGGCAGTTAGTGTATTACGATGGCCTTCAGGCCTATTGCACAATCTGCTGCTCAGGGAAGACTCTGCTAATGTGCGATGACCCAACTTGTTATAGGATGGTTACCAGTCGTAATACACCATCTACTGCCAAAAGGCAAGGGGCTGGTGCAATGCAGCCCTAAGGCTGCCAGCCCCACAGCTGCCAGCACCCAGATCGCCGATGAAGGCTACCAGTCTACTGCACCATCTACCGCCAAAAGGCAGTTAGCTGCTGCTGCTGTGTAGCAATGCAGTCCCACGTCTGCTGGCACACAGATGACATATGGTGACGGGGACCTGAGCGGGCTCCATGCTTGCCATGGTATGTTGTCTGCACAGGTAATCCAGGTAAAAAGGCACGAATCTATTGTCTGCCGTTGCTGTGACGGAGGGGGAGGGGCCTGACGACATGTACCCAGAACCTCCCGCGACACTGTTTTGCATCATCCGGGCATTGGGATCTCAACCCAGAATTCCAATGGGCGGTGGAGACTGCGGGAACTGTGGGATAGCTGTGGGATAGCTACCCATAGTGCAATGCTCCGGAAGTCGACACTAGCCTCGGTACTGTGGACGCGGTCCGCCGACTAGAGCACTTAGAGCATTTTATGTGGGGACACACACAATCGGCTGTATACAACCGATTTCTATAAAACCGGCTTCTATAAATTTGAACTAATTTCGTAGTGTAGACATACCCTGACTGAAGTCTGGTTGGTCTTATGATCAGAGCTGCTCCAGCCACTGCTAGGGTTGAGCCCTGGGGTTTCAGAGAGGTAAAAAAACCTGCTCTGGACTCTGGAAGAAGAAAACTTGACCTGGATATCTGCCAGCCTGGAATGGACCCTGTGGAGCAGATTTTACTCTTTTACATCAATGTAACTGAGGGCAGATGCTGGCTTCACATCTCCTCCTTGAATATAAGTACTTCAGTCCCATGCCATGAACAATAGCCCCTTGCTCAAACAGTCCTTGGAGCTGTCTTGGAGAACACTTCTATGGGGCATTCATTCCAGGGTAGGCACAGGGCCCAATTTCTCAAAGGTATTTAGGCACTTAACTCCCATTGACTTTGGTACCTAAATACTTTTGAGGGTCTAGCCAGGGGTTTGCAAAGCTAGCTCCGTTAGGGCCCTGTTTCAGCCCCTCCCTAGCCTTGGCAGCAGCTCTCCATTTCAAAGTGCTTTACCGTTCGTGGATGATTCATTTGTGAAGTTCCTGACGTGGGTGCATCACCTTGGGTCTCAGAGCTGTGGATTGATGGGAATCGTACATTTTAGAATATTTAGCAAAGGATAATGCAAAACCCAGAAAAACATATAGAGACAGCAGGGGAAATGCAATCCCCTCTGGGAAGTTATTGATCTTTTAGGGCTTGAGAAGAAAGAGCTCTTTCAATGCACTTGTATTGCCCTGTACCCGTACCTTGCTGTGCCTCCAGCTTCCCTCTCTGTCCCTGATGGGTTATAACACAGAATTGCCACGCGCAATCCTGTATGGTCCATGGCCCTTTGCAGGGCTCAGGATCTGCAGCACGTCCTTTCGAAGCCGGGTTCCTGAATCAGTGCCTCGAGCTGCCCAGCTCTCTGGAAAAGGCTGACAGGGAGGCCTCAGCCCATGAGGCTATAAAAAGCGCTCCATACACAATCAGGGGAGGGCAGGCTTACAAACCCAAGTATGTTGCTCTCAGCTTTGGCCAAACATTTCTGATAACCACAGCCAGGCGAGGGCTGTAATTTCCCTGTTTTATATATAGAGGGAGATGGAGCTGTGCCTCAGGCAGAGACTATAAAAAGGACCTGCCCTGCACTGGCTCCCCTTACAGGCTGCTACCACAGGAGAGCTGAGGATTTCGCCTTCCAGGACCATGGACACGTCTTACCCTCGTGAGGACTACCTGCCCATGACGTCCCGCAAGCAGGACACTTCTCCCACCGTCATCACCATCGGACCCTCCGTAGTGCCCCGGGACCACCTGATCTGGTCCATCTTCAACACCATCTACATGAACCTCTGTTGTTTTGGCTTAGTGGCTCTTGCCTACTCCGTCAAGGTAAGACAGCCCAGCTCTCCTCTGCCTCTTCTACACAAGCCCATAAAGGCTGACTCTAGTGCAAAAACGGACCCTTTTGTGTCCATGTCTCCCAGTCACTTGGAGATTTCAGGATTTCCTAGGGGACTCGGCTAGGAAGTGTACATCTCAGTGCATCTAGTTTTACATGGAGATTCCTTCCTGGGGGTCTCTTTAGAGACTAGATGCACTAAGATGTAAGAATGATACATTGAGTTGACCTAGAGATGCTAGGATTTCCCAGGGATTATGGTAGGAATTATAAACTTCACCCAGGTTACCTAGCGATTCTGGGATCTCTCTCTGTTCTCTGAGTTGTAATATACCCTAAAATCGGGAAGTGATGTGAAAAATCTAGGAGATGCTGGAAGAATGTCATGACCCTCCCCGCTCCGGAGGGGGAGGGGGCTAGCCCCAAGTCTTTCCGGTACCCCGTACCCGCTAAAAAATCTCCTGCCAGTACTGCGTACCAGAGGGTACCGCCCTACTGGCACTACTGTGACCCGGTAGAAAGTTGTTATCGGCAGTTGGCTTCAGTTTGTCTCAGTCCTAAATCTCACCTTGTTAGCACTGTCCTAGCGCAGGAAATTGCCCAGTGCTGCCCACTAGCTGGAGTTCTACCTTTAAAAAGGAAAAATACTGTGAAAAATACAACTATCTGTGACAGCTGCTCTGGCATTTCCAGGACAGACTGCCTGAGCCTCCTGATTCAGTGGCTGGGTCTGAAAGGGCAGTGATGGGGCAGGATAGCTGACTGCAGTGTTTATGTAAAGAGCATCAGGAATTATGTGAGCACCATGTGCTGGTGCAGCATCCTTAAGCACCACGTCCTCATGCTGGCTGAGGCTGGTGTGTATCATCTAAATAATATCCCCAGCTAGATTGCCACACATCAATGAAGCTGCGTGCTGTCTTGGCAATCACTCTTTCCTGTTATCCCATAATTAGTGCCATCCATATATGGATGAGGTTCTGGGGACTGACTTCTCTACTCCAGAGGATGCCCAGGGACCATGATCCATGTGGAGGGACTCCTCCATATCCCACACCTTGCAGCTGGGAATCTGCTCTGTTCAGGAATGGGGGAAGGGTATATCCTAAACTGCTGGGAATGGATTTAATGAAGTCAGCAAGAGGCACTTCCTAGAGAACTGGGGGAAGAAGAGGGTTAGAGTAACGGTTCTGTTCCCAGATCTCTCTGCTGAGGATCATTCATATAGGGTCAGACATCAGAGCGACTGCTCCTCCTTGGATTTGATTTGCTAAGAGATGCCAACAGCAAAGGAGCGCGTGAGTGAGTGTGTGATGAGATAAAGCTGAGACACAAAGAGGCAGACAGTGGGCTAAGGTCAGAGGTGCTGTAAATCATTTACTGATGCATAAGGGAGCTGAAAGTGGTTTAATTAACACATCAGGGAGCTGGAGGAAGGTGTAAATTAAAGTGGGATGGGAACTACTTTAATTCACACATTCTTGCAGTGCCCTGTGATGTTTCTAGTTACAGACCTCTCTCCTGGCCCCTCGTCATGTTGAGTTACACCAGCTGAGACTTAGTGGGCCAAATTCAGAGATGATGTGTATGGTAAAGGAGGGGTAAGTTATCAGTTGGTGAGTGGGTGAGTCTACTTTGCTGTGACATGTCCGGTGAGGGAGCCAGCAGAAGGTGTCAGTTATTTGCTTAGACTCACTGGATTAGGCTGACAGAGAAGCTCAGAGAGAATGGAGCAGGGAGAGAACAGTGAGCTCCAGAGCAAGGGCCAGATGGAAGTGAGGTGAGTGACAGACAGCCGCTGAGAGCTGCAGTGGGTGGTTGCAGCCTGTTCTGATGCTTGTAGTTCGATTGCGTTGCTCTCAGGGCATTGCCTCATCCTTTGCCTCCTCTGCCATGTCACTAACTCGCTGCACCCTTCCTGGCTTGGCTGTTACAGGCGCGGGATCAGAAGGTGGCTGGTGACATCGAGGCCGCTCGCCGCTTCAGCTCCAAAGCCAAATGCTACAACATCCTGGCGATGGTGTGGAGCCTGCTGCTGCCACTGCTGCTCATTGCCCTGGTGATCACAGGTGTGATCCACCTCTCCAAGCTCGCTCAGGAATCGATGGACTTCTTCAACTACAAGTTGTTCGCTAACGACGATGACGGAAAGTGATCCAGGGGCCTTGCGGGCTCCTGGAAACACATGTGGGCCACTCTGGTAGCTTCCTAAAAACACTGCTAATCCAGTATAACCCAGAAAACCAAACCACCGCACATTGCAACCCTCCGTTGTTGTAAGCCAAAGCAACCAATGCCTCACACCAACTACAAAGCACCACTGAGGTATTCATGTGCCCCGGAACTCATTTCACAGCTTGCCCTTTGATGTGGCCTGAGGTGTGAAAATAGTTCCTTTTGCATCCTGGTAGTTTGCATGGACTCGTGCTCAAGATAGCTGAGTCTGTGCACTGTGGTTCCTCTCCTCCTTTCCTTCTCCTTTGGTCTTTATTTGTCCTGGGATCTTGGCTATGGGGTGTTATCGATTTCCCTTGGAACCCTATTCTTTTGTTACTGTGTCTAACGCTGGCTGCGCCATCAGTCTAACCTTGGTTGTTACTATTTAAGTGATTAAATAACTTCACAAATCACAAGTCTCTCTATGTGTGGCAGTTTCTAATGGCTAATGGAAATGGGGCATAGTTACTTGGTTACCCTGAGGTCCTGGTTTCAAACTTCCCAATCAGAAGGGCTAGAAACTGACTGTTCTTCTTAATGAAATCTCAGATTCTGTTGTGATCATGTGATTCCAAGAGCTCGAGGGTCTAAACATGGGCCTGTAGAACCTAGGTCTTAATCCAGGCCTGCCCCCTCCTTTGCACCATGGGAGGCTCAAGCTGCAATGTACATGTCGGGACTAGATCTGGGAGGCTAGTGAATACAGGGGCGTGCCCAAGGGGGGAAAGAGAAAAGAAATGAGCCTGGGTGTTTGAATCTGAATCCCTAGCTCCTGTTAAGGGACCAAGGCCACTAGATGGTAGTTTGGGTTTGAGAGAGATTACCTAATATGAATTGAGTTATGACTGGGGCTATGACTTTGTCACGGAAGTCACAGAATCCATGACTTCCAGAGACCTCTGTGACTTGAGCCCCAGCACTTGGGAGCTGTAGGGTTCCCCCAAGCCTGGTAGCTGTGAACTGTAGGGCCCGAGCTCCCAGCCACAGAGGGCGGCAGGAGTGCCCCGCAGCTCCCAGCCACCGCGGGCAGCGGGGCCCATCTGCAGCTCCCAGCCACTGCGGGCAGTGGGGCCCCGGGAGCTCCCCACCGCCGCGGGCAGCGGGGCTGGTCCGCAGCTCCTGATTGCTGCAGGCAGTGGGGCCTTGGGAGCTCCCTGCCACTGCAGGCAGTGGGGCCACTCCGCAGCTGCCAGCCGCCACGGCAGTGGGGTCCTGAGAGCTACCAGCCACCGCAGGCAGCACAGGTGCTCCGCAGCTCCCAGCCCCATGGCTGGCAGGGGTGCCCCAGAGCATGGAGCCCCTGCGGCTGGCAGGGGTGTCCCAGAGCTCCGAGCCAGAGGCACCGCAGGTGGCAGGGGTGCCCCCAAACTTGGAGCTATCAGTGATGTGGGGACCCTGCAGTTCCGAGCCAGGCACCCCTGGGCGACCCATTTTGTCATGCATATTTTTAGTAAACGTCACAGACAGGTCACGGCTTCCATGAATTTTTCTTTATTGCCCATGTCCTGTCTGTAACATTTACTAAAAATATGCATGACAAAATCTTAGCCTTAGTTATGACTTACAAATTCATTATACTGAAGATTCCCATATAGGGATGGGTGCTCTGGTTCTGATCAACGAAGAACCAACCTGAACCTTCACCCAAAACATTTTTCAGGTTTGAAAATCTCTCAGCCCCTTCCTTCATGATTTTTTTTTTTCATTTTTGCCGTGCCTTGATTCCATTCAGGAGCAAGGATGGGAAATCCAAATGATCACAAGGAAGGCTGTTTGGCTGGGTTTCTGGCATGGGTGGAAGCATAAAGCAATGGAAATCTGCCCATCTTTGTAAAATGTCCTGCCTGACAGTGCACTTCTGGAGAATTGGGGTGAGGTTCAGAGAATCGTAGAAATGGAAGGCTGAAGAGGGAATCTAGTCCCTCTCCCCATGCCAAGGCAAGATTAAGCATCCAGAGGGCATGATGAGCATCTGAACAGCACCTCTGCCCCCTTTGAATTTTGCCCATCCCTTGAGAGAACCAGGGTGGGGATCTCAGGGAGCAATTTACTATTTCTCCATCTCCTGGCCTGTCAAATGTCATTAAATATCCCCCTGGGGTCCTGAAGGAACTTTGATCTTTAGTCACACTCGCTCAGCTCCGCCCCTCTGCCTTGCACATGAGGTACCCCAGACTTCCCACAGAAGGGGCCCCTTTTAGCTGAACAGAACAACAGTGGGTTTTCCCCACAGATGTGGGTAACTAGTTTGCAGGCTGCTTTTAATGCTCCTCTTGGTGTATTTGGCTTTTCAGCCCAGGGCAGCTTGACATTGTCAAAGCTGTAGAGACTCCAGGAGAATTGTAGCATATCATTATCAGCCAAATATTGTGCCTTTTGACTTTGGAAGCCAATGGGGGCGCCTCTCCTGCCAACCAAGCAATCTCATTGGCTGCCAGACTGGAAGAAGCAGAGTTCTGATTGGCTAGTACACAGATTCAACACCCAAAACATGCAAGGGACTCTGGTTATGGCCAATGCTGAGAATGTCCAGTCAGCCACTTCTTTGCCTTTCACTGCAGCCTTGATTGGCTCGTTAACTGGCTTCTCATTGGTTTGTTCACCATTGATCTTTGTCCAGAATTTAGTTGTTCTGGTTAGGCAGCCAATTAATCTGGCTGTAGCCTAGCTGGGCTCCTGCTCCCCCTGCCTCCTGTGGTCTCCTAGGGTGGAGACGCTGTGATATTTCTGTAGATAACCTGGGCTGTTCTGTTTTACTCCTCGGGCGGTCCCTGTAGCATTCCAAGGCTGGCAGGGATATCACTGAAAGGACATAGAATCATAGAAGATTAGGGTTGGAAGAGACCTCAGGAGGTCATCTAGTCCAACCCCCTGCTCAAAGCAGGACTAACCCCAACTAAATCATCCCAGCCAGGGCTTGCACTGTGTGTGTTCAGATGCCCCAGTGAGCTCAGGCCATCCTGGGGATTGGCAGAGAACTCTGATGTCCATGGTCAGCTCAAGCCATGCTGGGAGCTTTGATGGTCACTGTTGCTGAAGGGACATCCTAATAGTGACTCCCCCGAATCCACCTCTCTTCTCTGTGACCTGGCACTCATCTGATATTTTGCATTCTTGGGAATCACCAGATTCTGGGTGGTAGGGTACAGCTTGGAGGTGTCCAAGGGACAAATAAGGCAAGGTAAGAGTAAGCCCCAAGCGTCACACGCCCCTGAGCAGAAAGGAAAGGCAAATTCCCTTGCAGTATTGGTTGTAGGGTCCAGCAGCACGAGTTGCTTCTCCACTGGATCTCCCTTCTAAACCTACTAGTCTCGCCCATTAGCTGCACCCCAGATCCATACCAGGTGACTCTGTGGGGCACCACGTATGCTGGTGCAGCCCTAGTCTATTGGGTGATTCATTCAGAGGATGGGTGGGGTCCAGCCAAGAGGGGTTTAGGCTTTGGGCCCCATGGCCAATATTGCTCCTGCTGTTGGAAAGGGGTGGAGCTGCACGATCTCCCCAGGAGATCAGGACAAGCTGGCTGACTCCTGTTTATACTCCAGCTTCCGTTGCTGCTGCCACCAGTGGAGCTGGTGAATCCTGGTCTGATTTGGGGTAAGGACTGGGCTCATTTGGGGAGTACTATTCTTTATTATTTATAATATCAGAGTGTCCCAGTCATGGCCCTGGCCTCCACTGTGCTGGGCACTGTACAGCCCCAGACCAAAAGATGGTCCCATCCCCAAGGAGTTTACAATCTAACTATACGACAAGAGACCACAGATGGATACAGACAGACGGGGGAGTCCAAAAAACCAATGAGACACTACTGGTCAGTATGGTAGGCCGTGGTCTCTGCCCACCAGCAGCCATTATGCAGCTGTGATGCACACCGAGCACTGCCTTACTCTGCAAGAGGCCCTGTTGATTCCTGCTCAGTGTGACAAAGGGCGGCAGGAGCTGGCCTGAAAGCCACTGAGATTCCAAAGGGACCCTTGCCAGCTGCGCTCTCCCAGGGGAGCCTGCCACTGGCCATCCCGGCAGGAGCCGGGCCGAGGCTGTCCTGATGGGAAGTGGCCCTGGGCTGTGGAAGGGGAGTGTTCCCAGGGCCCCGGTGGGGTCAGCTGGCAGAGGGGATCTACAGCTCAGGCTCTCTGAGAAGAGGGAGCTCCATCCTGTCTCTGCTGCTCTCCCCCAACGGGGCAGGGAGCTGGGAATCCATGACTCCCTGCCCCGTCTAGAGCAGGTTATTTTAATTCCTTCTCAAATACTTTCCTCCAGGATCTAAGCATGGATTGAAACCTCGAGGCCCTCAGGGCTGTTATCTGGGGGGCTGCCTCCTCCCACCCCGCCCTGGCCTAGCGGCCCAGTGCTGATTAGTGGCTGTGCTGCTCTGACAGGACCTAATTTACAGCCAGCCTAATTACAAGGCAGGCACTCTTATTTTCTCCCTCCTTAAACATTGCCACATGCTGCTGGTGGCACAAAGAGGCTCTGGGGCTTTTTATAAACTCCATCGAGGTTAGTTTGAGGCTTCTGGGTTTTGTTTACACAGGACAGCATCTTGCCAAACCAGGGAGTGGCTTTAAAATGCTCTGGTTTGAAACATTAAGAGTGGGAGATGGGGAGGAAAGGTAGAGAGAGAGAGAGAGAGATTGCCCTTGAGCCTGCACTCAAAAGAGGAAGAAGTACAACAAATGCTGATAGCAATTGCATGCAGTGACATAGCTGGAAGGGGACCTGGTGCTTTAGGGTGAATGTGCACTGTGCAGGGATCCAGGAGATATAGGACCCAGCAGGCCGTTCCTCCGTCTGTCTCAAGATGCAAGTTCTGTGTGCTTCCCCTCCTAGCCCTTTGCACTGCTGAAGACAATGGGGCATTCTCAGCTTAGCCGCACACAGTATCTGCAGTACACTGGGTTTTTAATGGGGTTGCTCTGGATTCACACCAGGGAGCAAAATTTGGCCCAGTCTCTGGAGCAGGGCTGGCAACATGAAGGTTCAGGGGAGGATGAATATTTAACATGGCTCAGATTAATCCACAGTACAGGGGGTCTGATTCCTCATTGCTCTGCACCTTACATATACATTTATACCCATGCACAGTGGGTGTAAACTTGTCTGGTTTGCCCTGATAAGTGGCCACAAAAGGCTCTGAATAAGGGTGGATTTTATCCAAGGCACAGGGCACTGGTGATTCTAGCTCAGGTCCCCCAAATTGCTCTGCAGGGCAAGGAGAGGGGGTGCTGCTTTGCTGCTGGAAAACAAAATCAGACAGCATGCTGGGGGGAAATTATGTGGGGGCCCTTTGAAGCCCGGGGCTTAGCTGATCAGGTCCATTTAATCAGGCATTAGTCGGTGCTGGCTAGGATAGAAGGAAGCAGGAGGGTCAGTACAGACCAAAAACATGTTGGCATTGTGCCTAGATATAACAGGATAGCAGCAGGGCTCAGCAGTGTTGCTGAGTTTCCAGCTGTGACAGTGTGCCCAGGGCATTGTTAACCCTTTCTTTTCAGGGGGATGTAACTCAACAACATTTCAGGGGCAGAGTGGTTCTGTGTGCTCTCCGGGGGCCCCTCGGTCCCCCCTCTTTGCTCTGCCTGTTCTCAAAGCACTCCCTGGAGTCTGTAACACTGTGTGAAACACCCAGCGTGACATGAAGTCCTCTCCTCCTGGTAAGCGTGAGCTGTTGCCTCTGCAGCACTCTGTCTGCCTGGGACCAAGGAATTCCCTGGGTGTTGCTGCCTCCAACCACAGGGACAGACGGGAATTGCTTTTTGATTTCCCAGGAACCCACATGGCTGCGACCCCCTCTCTCACACTCACCCACCCACGCACCCACACATGCTGTAATTTCAGTTCCTTTCTCAGATGCTTTTTTTGGCCTTGATAGCTCTCAAGTGGATTCTGTTCCTCATCTGTGGTTCTGGTGGCCATTTTGTTAGCTTTCTATGGCTAAGAGGGGAAGACAAAGGCCTCTCTGGGGCCCTCCAAAACACTTGCTGTCTCTGGAGAAGAGCCTGCCATGTCTCAGGGAGCAAGACCCCCTCACTCCTCTAGGGGGACTTCCTAGGCCTTGCTCAGTGAACCTCAGCTTCAGGTTCAGGAGGGCCCTCAGCCCAGATCCTTAAAGGAAAGTTCTGAGCCTAAATATCTTTGGGGATCTGGGCCCTAGTGTCTAGGGGAGGACTCACCGCTGGTCAGAAGACAAGCTGCAGAAATTGCTGGAGAAGAGCATTTGGCACCTTTCTCCTTAGCTAGGGTTCAATTCTGCACAGCGCTGAGCACCCTTGTCCAGCAAAGCAGGAGTGGGCCCTTCAGACTAGGATGGCTCACAGGCTTCACGTTAACCAAGTGCTTAAGTGTTTTGCTGAATCAGAGCTACAGTGCTCAGCGACTTGCAGGATTTAGCCTCTAGAGAGAGGCCAAGATACCGCCACAGCCTGTAACTCTGTGCACAAAGGATTGTTTCAGGGAGGGAAAAGCCCTGTGTTATTGCTACAGGCTGAGCACAGGAAAGTGAAACTAACCTTCTTTGGGCACTAAGAAGGGGCCATGGCTGCTGTGAGCCCTGCTGAGAGTCTGCATGAGTAAGCTGCCTGTCCCATCTGCCTGGTGTATTTTACAGGCCCATAGACTGTGGGCACAATTTCTGCCGAGCCTGCATCACCCAGTTCTGGGGAGGAGGGGGGATCAGGGCCAAGCTACTCCTGTCCTCAGTGCAGAGGTGTTTAATCCCCAGAGGAACTTCAGGCCAGACAGGCAGCTGGCAAACACCACAGAAGTAATTAAGTGTTTCGGGTTATGAACACAGAAAGAGCCAGGATGGGGAGGAAACAGTGAGAATAGGGTGACCAGATAGCAAGTGTGAAAAATCAGGACAGAGGGTGGGGGGTAATAGGCCTCTATATAAGAAAAAGCCCCAAATATCAGGACTGTCCCTATAAAATCGGGACATCTGGTCACCCTAAGTGAGAAACACAAGGAGGCTTTGAGACTGTTCTGCAGAGAGGATCAAATCCCGATCTGTGTGGTTTGTGATAGATCCCAGGAGCATAGGTCTCACAATGTGATTCCAGTAGAGGAGGCTGCCCAGGAATACAAGGCAGGAAACTGCTCTGTATTGTCCTGATCCAGCAATGTTATCTTTACATAGTGACTTTTTAATATTAATTTATATTGTTTCTAGTTGCATTTAGAATCCCTCGCCTAATGCACCTTGGCATTTGGATGTAGTATTTGACTGGTATAAGAAGCCGCTAGTATTACCAATTCTAAGCATTCAAAACTCATGAGTCAGGCCTCCCAAAATCATAAGATTGGCTCAGAAATCATTTAAAAACAATAAATATTGGGTCTCTTTATTTGCCTTCTGGCTTTTGAGGCTTTAGGGTTCATGTTTCCAAGCTTTGGTCCGTGGACATGTGGGCGAGGAACATATATTTTTGTTTTTAATGAAAGCTGTAAGTCTCACATAGTCACCTGACTCCAGGAGCTGGGGCTTTAAGAAAACCATCAGCTACTGCGAGACTCAGAATACAACCATGAGTTTGCAACGCTGATTGAACCTGATCTCTTCCAGCAGCTGGAAGTTTCCTGGGATCAGTGTTAGTTTTCCTATTGGTTTAATAAATGGGATAGAGCTAAAGCACAACTTAAATGGAATCCAGGCAACAGTGTAATGTTTTGTTTTGAGGAGGTGGGAGAGACCAACCCAGAAAAGAAAAACCAGATTGAACCATTTCCCTTCCTTTCCCTTAGGAACATATCTGGGGTTGTCTGGAGATTCTGAAGAAACAGAGAGAAGCTCTCCTTGCCTTTATATCACATGGAGAAAAGGAAAGCCTGGAACTGTGCTATTGTCACTCAGGGCAAATTCAAATAGGGGCAGTTTTATTACTACCCTCTGGGCCAGATTGTACCCCGTTGTTCTATGCATGGAAGGGAACATCTACATATGGATTTCACCCCACCTGTGCAGAAAAGGGAAGGTATCTGCAGCCCAGGAAAGAGTGGCTGGATCAGGGCTGGGTGAGTCACGGCAGCCCTCCCACTAACCCTATGGAGAGTAGATAGGAAAGAGCCCCTGCGGTCCTGTATGATTACTCTCAGGGCTGGCCTACACTGAAAACTTATATCGGCATAGCCACCTCTCTCAGGGGGTGTGTGAAAAATCCACCCCCCGAAGGATGTAGCCATGCGGACCTAACTTCCGGTGGAGACTTGATGAAAGAATTCTTCCATTGACCTAGCTACTGCCTCTTGGGGAGGTGGATTAACTACAGCAATGGGAGACCCTCCCATCATTGTAGTGAGTGTCTTCCTGTAGCATTTTAAGTGTATATGTAAGCAGAGTCTGAATGAGCTCTCCCCTGACATCTAGTGGTGAACTGTGGAAAAAGACTTCAGGAGCTGATCTTGTCCGCAGAGTTCACCTCCCACCCTGTGTGGAAGGGGGCGGGGGGTAAGGAGGCATCTTACACGCTCCACTGCTTGGGTACTCGCTCATTGCCCCAATTGCCGATTGCCGTGCCTCTCTGTGGGGCTCTACTCTGGCCGCGCCTCTCCAACAGCCACCCTGCAGGCCGCTTGCTGCACCTCTCCAAAAGACCCACCCTCCTACCCACACAGTCTTCCGCAGTGTCCCCAAGGGAGCAACAACGACATTAGCCAATAAAATACCTCCTCTGGGTTCCCCAGCGTGTGTCTCTTTTAAAGCATAACCAACCTGGGGCAGGGACTGTCTCCATTTTGTGCACTGTACCCTCCAAGCGCCTGGCCGGTGATTACCAAGTAATGGGTTTGATTCCCCAGTCCATTGCGCCCGTGCGACCCGCTGGCTTTCAGTGGAGATAATCCCACTTTATGCTGGTGGAATGGAGAATAGAGTCAGGCCCAGTGGGTCTGGAACCCTGGTTGAGCCCAAATGAGATTGCCAGAGCCAATGTGCCATTCTCGGGAGCCTGCTCAGAATGACAGTAACTTTTAGAGTTGGACACTAAGCAGTGAAAGGGTGGGGCTGGGCATGAAGTTTCAGCCAGAGGAAGCCAGCAGACTATGCGTTCTCTCTCTCTCTTTCTGGTTGGTTTTCTGCTACAAAGCAATAAATAAAGCCAGACAAATTCTTGGATTTCAGCAGACACCTATTTTTAGGGGGTTGCAATGCAGGACTCACTTGCACAATTCTGTTCAGAATGGGTAGAAACATTCCTCCTCAGTTCCCGAGCTAACCTACCCATCTGAGTCAATATTCCTTCATCTGGTGGGTTTTAGGTGGGTGGCCAAAATCAGACTTTAGGGAGAGATTTTCAAAGGCACAAATGGGAGTTGGAGGTGGCCTAGCTGCCCCTTGTGCCTTTGAAACTCTCACCATGTGATGGAAAATGACATGTCATATTAATTATGGAGCAGCTGCTGTCACTCCATCATGTGTGTGCGACACATTGTACCAGGCACGGAGGGCAAAACCCAGCTCCCATGCTGCCAAAGGTACTAGGCGCAAGCTTAAGGAAGTGCCATAAATGGGTTCTCAAAGGGATGTTGCAGGAGCTGAGACCAGCAAAGAAGGGGTAAATATTGGTCAGCAAATCTGAAGGGAGGTAATAAGAGCAGGTAATTGGGAGGTGAATCAAATTCAGCTGTCAATAAAACCATTTCCCAAGGGCAATAAGAGCAGGAGGATGGTGCTTTCCCCTCCTCCCCATTTTCCAAGCATCCGCTCACTGGCCACAAAGGAAGCAGGGAAGTCAAACAGCCTCCCCCCGGAGCACATCACTTATGCGTGGGGCCTGTGCAGCCAAACCTCAATCTGCTCCACAATGCAGCAGGGGCTCCCAGGCCACGCTGCTCTAGGACGCCTGCTCCCTGCCATGTTTGCATAGCTTTGGTGGTTTTAATACCTGCCCTGACAAATACAACTTAAAATGTCTCGGTGGGTGCTCTCTGGATCCAGCCAGCAGCTGTGGCGAAGGAGACGCTCTGCCCTGCGATGGAAACAAACAAACACACAAGTTGTGAGAAGGACCCTGGCTCTAAGCACCCTCTCTCTGGTTATTCTCTTTAGTCTCCTATGTTAAGGTACCATCCAGGGCCAGGGTGTTCTACTGAGTCAGCTTCAAAGCAGGAAATGCAGTCAGATAGTTATGCCCCCAGCCTACTCCAGTAGGACGGGCTGCGGAGGGCAGGAGATTACAGCCTTGGCTGTGGGGAGCTGATAGCTAGTCCAGTCCCTGCCTCTGCCAGCAGGTGGTGCTGTAAGCAATGGTCTAGGAGTGCAGGTCATAGGCCAGCTTGCACTATAGCAGCCACAGCTTTTCCCAGGAGGCAGGGCTGGCCTTAGGGAAAACAGCACCTTTGGCAACCTTGTATTTTGGCATCCCTGGCCCCTGTTGTCTCCCCATCCATGCCCCCATCGCCCCTGGTCCCCGCTACCTCCCCAGATTCCACATCCATCCCCCCAGGTCCCTACTGACTCCCCAGGCTTGCCAGCCCCCCATCACCTCTGGGCCCTGCTGTCCCCCCCCAATTGCCCGGAGCTCCCTTTTGTGGTCTCGCATGCCAGGCCCACCCCACTTCTTGCCTCTTGACCACGGCACTCTGGGCGGTTGTCCACGTTGCCCTCCTGTAAGGCCGGCCCTGCCAGCAGAAGTGACTCCAGGGAAGGGTGTAGGACTGGGAGACCCAGATGCCTTGCTGCCCCCTAACTTTTCCGAGCAGCGAAGATCAGAGATGCACAGCGCAGTGATGTAGTGGGGAGACACTGTACCTTCGGGCAAAGGAATGCGCTGCCCCGATGCTACCAGCACAGCCTCCAGGGGGGCCAGCTGCGGGTCACGGGAGGACTTTGTCACCTTTATCCTAACGTTCTCTTTGGTGAGTGTGAAGTTCAACTTGCTTCCAAGATAAGAGACTCCAGTGACTTTGAGTTTGCTGATGTTGTCTGGGCATATGGGGTCGAAGTTCAGGCTGCTCTTGGTGATCCTAGGAAAGGCACAGGGGAGTCAGGGGCTATGTTAGTGAATTCCATCCACGGGGAAAGAGACACTGGGTATTCTCCTTCCTGGGCTGTCATTTTCTTAGAATATCAGTGAGTCTTCCAGCACGCCCTCTTGAGCTGGGAGCAACAATAGGACTAAAGCAAATACCAGCTGTGAGAACCTGAGCATCTCCCAGAACAGCCTTGCTAGAATACAGCACAGCTGCTGGCTTGAGCGTGCAAAGTGTCTGCTATTACCTCCACCTAGAGCAAACCAGCTCATCAAATAGGGAAGGGAACCTCTGTGTAAACCCAAAAACCACAGCAGATTGTAGAAGAGGGAGAATCAGTTCCCTTTCTGTGAATAACTCCCTCCGGGCAGAGTTTGGTGGTGATGGTCTCATGTAGCTCTTACTCTCTATGGTCACTGCAGAGATGGACTTTAGGCTACGGTGTCTTTAGTTCTTTACAAAAAATAATTCCTAGTCAATCTGCTTTTTGCCGGTTAGTTTCCTTAGCAGTCGCTAAGTGACATGCAATGTGCCACAGCTCATGACTGACTCTTCCAGCACTGTTGCCTGAGCTACTGGCAACAGCTTAACTCAGAACTACATCACAAAAGATTGGGTGGCTCTGGAGCATGCTAATGGCATGTGGAGCCTTAACCTAGGTTACTGGTTCAACTCTGGCCCAGTGTCCTTGTGACAAATGGTTGTTAGCAGCTGATGTGATAAAGCCCTGGCTTGACAAAGCCCTGGCTGGGATGATTTATTTGGGGATTGGTCCTGCTTTGAGCAGGGGGTTGGACTAGATGACCTCCTGAGGTCCCTTCCAACCTGGATATTCTATGATGTCTGTTTGGAGGCCCATGTGAAATGAGTTGGAGGAGGGGTGGAAGTCATCTCAGTCTGCTTTCTAAGGGAGATTTGGATTCAGATTCAAACTCTGTGGCTTGAGTCCATGTCTAAGTGGAACATGGAGTCCAAATACCTTTGACTGGTGGAAAGGTGGCGATTAAGTTTGGATTAAGTTTGAAACCTGCAACTCACACCTGTGTCTACCAGAGACTTTGGAGTTTCTCACACCTAATACTGACCCCACACACCAACAATGAATGCAACTCATTCGCACTAAGTATTTTGCTACGTATCAATCTTACCACCTCTAAACTCGATCTGACCTCAACTAAGCTCTTTAAGAATATGTTCCAGGACCAGAATCACATCTGTTTTGGGTATAAATGCTGTGGCCTTAGCTTTGAAAATCCATCAGATCTGACCACTCTAAAGTGCTCTGTGGGTGCTGCTTTTAGTGCCACTGAGGAGGCTTTAGTTAATTTTTTTCTAACTCAGAGGTTCAATTTTTTTTTCAGAACCACAACTTCCCATGCAGCTAACTGGCTCCCCATTAAACCATTTACTTACTGCAGGTGCAACTGGCTTTGACCCATAGGGCAGGAACACTTGGAAATGGCTCCACATGTGTGTCAGGTGAGCTCTCAACTCTTGCTCTGAATTGGCTCCATTCTCACCGTGCCAGCCCAAGTTTCTCAGTCTCAGCTGGATATTTCCCTTCCTCGGAAGTTGATGTCAGTGGTGAGTTCCACCACGTGGTCTATTTTGGGCCCTTTAGTTATTTACAGTTTCTCTGTCACTGTGGGGAAGATAGCAACAGAGGGTCCTGTGGGGAAGATGTTGTTTTTAAGCCTGGAGGCTGGTGTGCCTGGTCATTAGGGTGATATCCAGATCTCTACTTTGCTCTAATTTCAATATTGATTCAGCTGGCTTTGCTCTGCTCTGGGTCTCTTATATCTGGATATAAATTTTGTGGCTGCAGCCACTTTCCCCACAGTTAATTATGAATAAACCAGAAAAAACTGCGTTAGTAAAAGGGCTCAGACATTATTACCAGCTTCTGGCAAATCTTAAACAGATTGAACAGAGTCCCCTGCAGAGCCATGTTCCTTTCCTGTAATCTCTCTCCCTGAATGCTGCTCATCAGGATATTTGTGTGTCAATAGGAAACAATCTCCTTCCCCTGATGTCATAATAAATCACTTGATGGTGATATCCCAGGCCAATGATTCATACACCACTGGGTGAAACCAAACCTTAGGAGATGCATCTGGCTAGAATGGAGAGCGCTTCTGTCTGCTCATCACCATCTTCCTACCCAGCAGAGAAGAGAAAGGGAAGGTAGAAAATGGCGTTGTAAAATGGTAGTTTGCTAACGGGTTATTTTGACACCCCCTGCCCACAGTGGGAGGGGAGGTCTCAGATAGAGCTAGTTGGAAACTAGAATTCCTGTTCCGTAGGAAATTTAATTTAAAAATAAATAAATTCTGAATTGGAACAAAAAGTCAAAACTTAGAAATATCACAGCAGATCCAAAATTTCTAAATTTTGTTTCAGAAACATCAAACCAAAGCAGTTTAATAAGGTTGAAATGAAATAATTTGATCTCAATGAAACATTTTCCATCAAATGTATTGGAATGTATCAGTTTAGTCGAATCAGCATTTTCTGATGGAAAACTCTTCTGTTAGAAAACGTTCAACCAGCTCTACTCTCAAGTAGTGCCCGAGGCGAGAAAAGACAGTCTTGTAGCTGAAACACAGGATTGAGGCTCCGGAGATGTAGCTTCTCAGCTCTGCAACTGACTTATCATGTCACTTTGAGGAAGTCACTTGCTCTTCTGAGCCTCAGTTTCCCCATTTTTAAAATGGGAAGGATGCTAGTATTATTATCGAGAGGGGAGACCAGTCCCCCTGAGATTCAGGCCAACTTTAATATTTACAATGTCGAAGTTTGACTTAGCCTTTTGTCACCTCAAAAAGTGATTTCTGTGATGTGTCTCCAGTGATTTCCATTAATTTTGAGAAAATCTAATCCAGCATATATTTCAAATACACAACAAGAGTCAGTCTATTTATGACATTACTTAAGAGGGGCAATCTCTTGCTGTCTAATTTATAAAGCATCAATAGGCAGATTTAAAAGCTTACTCAAAATGTTCCGTTCTGTAAGGCTATACAGGGCACATTCAAAGATATTTACTTTGTTTGCTTTTAAAAGTGTATTTTAATGTTGATGGTTGACTTCCATTTTTGGAAACTGGCCTATTAATATAAAGTGGATTATATATATTTTTTAAATTTGTTATGGGTATTTGCACTAATTTTTTAATCAAGATAGATCGAATTAATAATTTCAGAATTAATGGATTCAGGTCTTAGGGCTGGTCTACACTATAAAGTTAGGTTGACACCCCTGAGAGATGTAGCAAAACTGATCTAAGCTCCAGTGTAGACACTACTAGGTCAATGGAAGAATTCTTCCGTTGACCTAGCTACCACCGCTTGGTGAGGTGGATTTACTACAGAAGAATCCCTTCCATTGTTGTAGGAAGTGTCTACACTATAGCGCTACAACTGTGCCGCTGTATTGCTTCTAGTGTAGCCATACCCTTGGTGGCCTTGTCCCTCCCACCTTAGTTGGTGAAGAAGCTGGAGCTACCCCCTATTTTGACTTGGCTAGGTCTGGATACCTAAGATAAACATCTGGGAGGCTAAGGCATGGAACCCTCTAGGGAGTGTTATGGGATCCTTTGATCCTACTGGGGTTTCAATCTCCATTGGAGAAGCTGAGTGGGATTTCAGAATGGCTCAGTGTTGGCCTGACCCTGCTCCTGTTGATGATAACGGGTTTACCATTGACCTCAACGGGGGCAGAGTTAGGTCAGTGCTTTTGAAAATCCCACCCTGTTCTCTGCAATTCACTAGTTACCATCTGGGCTCCTAGGGGATTGTAAGCATTGTTGTTTGTCCATTACCTGCAGAGAGCTGTCAGAGGACATGGGTGGGATAGTACCCTCCATTCAGAGATGATGCCATAAACTGGAAAGACTTTAAGCCCCAGCATCCTGAATGCTTTCGCCATAGGACCAGTTATCTTGCTACATTTAAATGTGAAGGTTCTTAGAGATCTTTTGTTGTGGTTGTCAAGAAATTCAACAGGTAGCACTAGCGCTCTCACCTGAACCCCGTGTATCCGAAAAGGATGGCCTGCAGGAATCCCCCCATGCCTGTCAGGAAATTCACAGCTCCTGACCCGTCGGAGTTCTCCACCCAGATCTACAGCAACACGTGAGAGAGAAATGACTTAGGCCAGTCAGGATTTATTAGTTACGCTTCATAACATTACATGTGGTTGGAAAGTGTTAATTATGAGCATCACTTGTCTGGTCCCCTGGGAGCCCAGAGAACTGCCCCCACTCCTGCCACAGAAGGATAGGGTGGATATGATGCATTCTTCCCACATAGTCCTGCTGCCCCACCGTAGGGAAAAGGGGAACCCTATTTAGGTCTTCCCTGCTCCTCAGCCCTTTGCCCAGCAGAAGGAGAAAGGGAGCCATGGTGGGTGAGATCTAGTCACCATTGGAAACAGGGGAAGTGGGAGCTGAGAGTGGGCCCTCTCCTAGCACTGAGGGATGGTGGTGTTGCAATGCCCCCGGCCCTGCGGCCCACCCTTGATACGAGGAGCTGGCCGGGAGAGCAGAGCAGGGTGCTGCTTGTCCCACTGCCCCCACCCATAATGAGGAGAAGGAATCTGAGGTGAGTATGATGCCTGCACATTAGCCCTGCTTCCCCTGGTGAGAGGAGAGGGAGAAGGGTGGTGGTGCCATTTCCCCATTGTCCATCAGTGCGCAGGGGGATGGGGGTAGTGAACTGCCCTGCAGTAGGCAAGACAGAACTCAATAACACAGAAGAGGCTGCAGTAACTGATAATACAGTTAATGTAGGTGCCAGTCTGAGTGACATCTGTCAGCATCATGGGCCGCTTGTGACCAGCCATTACAGACCTGCCCAGATAGACTCGCCTTCCATCTATCTACAGTGGTAGGGAGCAAACCCCACTGCACCTGCCTGACCTTGAATGGCTCGGTGATGTTGTTGAAACACTTGTTCAGTTGACTTTGCGCCCTCTGGATCTCCTTCAGCTCCATCCAGCCAACCGCAAACATGCTCTGCAGGAAAGAGAACCAAACAGGTGCCTCCTAGGTGCACTGCGAGGAGCTGAGCCCTGCAGGAGGCTCACCCCTTTCACACTGAAACCACTTGGCTTCCACTCTGCTTGGCAGCTTACCCAGGTCATGGCTGGCCCATCCAGCTCAGTGACAGGTTCATACATCTCCAGGTCGTTCCTTCGGACTTCAGAGCTCATGGGATACATCATTGGGTATCCAAGCAAGACAACATCAGCTTGTTTCACCTGCTTACCTGGGGAAGGGACAGACAGAGGGGCAGGGCATATATGGGAACTAGGAATGACAGGTGATGGGCCCAACTTGAATCTCAGATCCCAGGGTGAGCGTGCAGGGCTGGCAGCTAGAAAGATCAATGTTTTACTAGTACATTAAGCTAATTTGATAGGGAGTCATTTAATGCAATACACTGAGAACCATGTGATGTTATTTCAACAGAGCAAAACTATAACTGAAGTGCAAAGCAAGCCTAGAGAAGTTGGGTCATGGACACAGGAGATCAGCTGGGTATGGCTCAGGTCTGTAAGTTAGATCAAGACACAGCGATTTCCAGTTTGTTTAGAAAGTTTTTCATGGACATGGTCCTAGCAGGTTCCTTCTCTGGAAGCTGGTGCAGGGCCAGGATATCACCCCAAATGCCAGGTTTTAACATGGTGTTAACCAGGCAAGGCAGCTTCTCAAAACAAGGCACAATGGAGTGACTCACAGACATGCAGGTGCACATGCACGACCCCAGATTTAGGACCAAGCAGGCACTCTCGTGGCAAAGCAGCTTTTAATTGAATTAACGTTTCAGTGCACAATTATCTTTTTTGCATGCACAGAACCAGGGAGCTGCAGGCATTACCGTGGAGCTCAGCCTTGCAAATGTAGCTTCAATGTCTAAACAAACATTCAAACAGTAACCGTGCCACTCGCAACCAGGGAAAGGGCAAATTCCCCAGGCACTATGGACCTATCCCTGGCAAAGAAAATCTTGACATAGGCCAACTTCTTTAATAATAACTAGGTGTGGCAAAAGTCGATTTTTATTTTTTATAGTTTTGATAGATAATATTGATGTTTATTTTTAAACATGTTATTAGATTTGTATTCAGTTAAATGTTCACTGTTGTGGGAAATTATGGGAGGGAGTCAGACAATAATTATTTAATGACAGTAGACGTTGAGATTCAGAGTTAAAGCATTATAACGATTAAAACAAAAACTGTCAACATCATGTGTCAAAATACACAAAGGAAATCGCCGTAAATCAAATTCTAAGACGTTCCCAAGCAGCATTTTTCTTATTTTGCCAATTGGTAAAATTCAATTATTATCACTGGAAATATTTTTTCATCACTTTGTGTATGGACAGTGAAATTGACATTTACCAATAAAAATTGAATCCTTCCAAGCCTAATAACAACCCAGAGATGAGAAACATCCCATCCAGTGCAGAGAACAGCTCAGAAGCCACACCTTCTACAATAAGAACCTGGGTTAGGTGACCCACCAGCACTCACACCGCATCAGCATCGACCCTTCTTCAATAGAGAAAGTACCAGGCCAGCAACGCAGCGCTTGCCCTAAACCTTATGTAGTCAGGATCCGAGGTTACTATTGTGCTGTAAAGCATCCTCAAAGGACAAATCGAGGCTGAGATGCAGCCCCTCCCCTTCCTGTTCCTCCGACTCACCTGGGCTGTACCCGTCGTACTCTGGATGGTAGTTCCTGGCTGCATCAAACGGCACTTTGACTTTCTTGGCAACCTCCTGCCACTCCTCAGGGACAGGGATCTGGAAATCACGGGCCACGTCGGCTGCAAAGTTCAAGCTGCGGGCAGGGGAGTGAGGAGAGGCTGTTTATATGGTGTCTGCAATGCTTTACAGAGCAAAATATAAGAAGAATTGGAAGCAAAGGCGCTAACCCAGCCAGTCGCCCACAAGGGAAATAGCAAGACTGAAAGACCATGGCCCAAAGCATGAGCTTCGGAGAGCCGCTGATGCCTCCTGGAGCCTGGGCTTTCTTCTGAAACCCGCCAGCTTGCTAAGCAGCAGGGAAGACTGATCAGAGTCTGGAAGAATGGTTCAGTGTTTCTAGAAATCATGCGCGTTACCTCCTCTGGGCCACGGCATTGGTGTAAACAGAGTTATCGACACTGTAGTGATACTCATCGGGGGGCATGACACCTGGAGGAAGAGGGAGAAGACATCACACCAGGGCACTGTCTGTCCTTTTGTTTTAAACCCCTTGCTCCGGGGATTGGTGAGAGGCTATGGAACCTTTCCCCTTGAGGTCGCTGGTTTGCATTGTAGCTAAGTGTTAGTGGGTGGCCTTTGGGAAGCAAGCAGGGATTTCAGTGCAGCTCCCAGTGGAGAAGTATACATCACTGGCATCTGTGTTGGCAGCCTTACTGGAGAGGTTACAGACTCTGGACTACCTTCTGAGCCATAGTGATGTTTCCTTAGCCTCAGGGTTGAGGCCCATTGGCAGGGTGATGTGGATGGAGCGGCATGCATGGTACCTGTTCTTTGAATTAATAGTTAGAGCTCCTAACTCCACAGTGGTGAATCTGGTACCTTCCCCTAGCACTGTGTTCAATCATTTACTATATGGGAGTGGAGAAGATTATCCCTGGGGATAGAGAGGTGTTAATTTCCCAGTAGAGAGGGGATCCCTTAGATTAACAATAACCTTTTCTTTCAAACACTGGTGCACAGTGAATGGGATCTCAGGAAGAAAGAGCCAGTTGTAGGTAGTACAAGGATTTTCCAATATTCTGCAACCACAGCTCTGCTCATACACGTCCATCCTGACACACAACAGCCCCCATTATTCCACCCCAGGCCCCAAACAGCTCTGCCCAGGCACCCCGGTCCTGATCTGCAGCACCTCCTGCTTTCTTACTCTTCCTTCTCCTGAGAGAGACAAGGTGTGGGAGGGAATGTCTTTTATTGGGCCATCCTCTGTTGGGGAGATAGACAAGGTTTTGAGGCACACTGAACTCTCCTTTGGGACTTTCTTCTCCGATGAGCCCAGACAAATGGCCCAACTCCCAGCACAGAGCGAAGGGGCAGCTGTGATGCACCTTTTCCCCTCTGGCCTGCTGCCCCTCACTCAGCAAGGAGGAAGGGGAAACCATGGCAGGCGTAATATGCTTTGTCCATCTCATTGCCCCTGAAGCTGGCAGGAAGGAAGAAGGCTCCGTATCTCTTCTGGCTCAGGGGAAGAGGTGATGCTATGCTAGACTTCCACCTCCCCCAGACATACCAAAGTACATGTTGGGTAGGTGATGCTGACTAATTCGCCTGTGGGCTGTAGGATGAGACAAAAACACCTTTTCGCATGCAACTCACTGCAGTATTTGAATGCAGATCTGCAGAGGCTAAAGGCCTGTGTGCTAGCCCACTGGGCTGTGCCACCATCCTCTCCTTGCTCCTACTTCTACTCTGATGAGAGCACATTCTCCATTTCCCGCGTAGCACAAGGCACATCCTTATCAGAACTGAAATGAGATCTGCTTCTGATGCAGTGACAACGGCAGATACGGGGAGCTCCATGCCTATGGCCATCCTGTCTGGAAGGGTGCAATGCAGGGCCCGAGAGAGTGGGAGACTGGGTGAGCCTGGAAGGTGCAAGGGAGCTGCTCCAGCCACTCTCTAAGCACACAGTAAAGCTACGCTGGGTCTGAGTGGGAGCTGGGTGTTAAGCCCATAGTAGCTGCTCAGGAATGCAGGGGACCTGAGAGCCAGTGCATCCCATGCAGAGAACAGCTGTTACCATATGTCAGAGTGAGGCAGGCCAAGCTGGAGAAGCTGTGGGCTTTCACCTGCCAAGTCCTCTCCCAGAAACCAGCTCCCAGGCAGGGGAATTACCTTTGATGTGGTAGCACTGCTCCTCCTGACTCCACACCACCCTGCTGCACCAGTACTGAGCCACCATACTGACCACGTCCCAGGCTCCTTCCTCCCTGAACAGCTTCTGGTCCTGGAGGGAGCCAAACCCAGAGAGAGAGAGAGATACAGGGAGCTACAAGGAACAGAGACACTTGTACCCAAACCCAGAGAGATGGGGAGCTGGAAAGAAGATGGACATTGACCAAAGAGCCTGTTGGCTTAAATCACAGCAGCTGCTTCCCTTGCCTTTTTCCAGCGTCAGCACAAGCACATTCCCTTTGTCCAATTCATCACATGACTGATACTGCAATGCTCTTTGGGGGTGCTATTCCCAGTGGAGTTTGTTTACAGGCTTGGATATCCCTGAAGTTTCAGCAGTAGCGTGCAATATACCCTCCACCCTAGACACTACCTCCACAGTAAAGAAATAAGGCCAAATTCAGCACTAGCATAAGTGGATGCAATTCCATGGATTTCAGCAGGAGTTGCACCAGGCTGAATTTGGCCCATTGACTCATTTGAAGTGTGTGTGATCTCCTTAGTGAGGAAATCTCATACCACCCACTCTAAGCAATTCCACACAATGGAGGGGCGCACCACCCTCTCCCTGTGCTTGATGGGTAGAGGAGACTCTAGGAGAAAATGAACCTCTGTCCTGTTCTGCACACATTGTGTGACAGGCTTTTCCCAGAGGAATTGGGGGGAAATTCAGTTCCCTGAGCAGGCAAGCAAACAGCTCTGTGGACTGGACTTTGTACCTGCCAGTAATTTTCAGGCCTAAGAGACATTTCAGGTATGTCTACACTGTAGTGTAAGCCCAGGGTTAGTACAACTCAGGTTAGCAGACCCTGGGTTTGTTATCCTAGGGGTTTGAGCATCTACACTCATTTGTAACAGCAGGGTAGAAATTGTTGAACCCTGGGTCCCAACCTGGGGCTCCAGCGTCTACACTGCTTTATGTGGCCCCAAATCCAATCACCCATATCCCAAATGTCCTAGTGCCCTCCCATAGTGTGGCTGCTCTAGCCCTTTATTTGTGGTGCTGTGTGGGAAAACTTGACTGTCCATCTGATTATCCAGAAGAAAAAGAAAGTCATCCCATGGGATTGTGGTATACTTTTGGCGGTCTTGCAGAGCATAAGTCTAACAGGTCTGTATCTACACTGCAAAGTAATAGGGCTTGAACCCTGGGTCCTAGCTCGGCTCAGGCTTGGACCCTCCACACCGATGGGGTCCTGGGACGCTGGGTCTGAGCCCTGGATTAGCATGATTTGTGTGTAAATGGAAGGGTTAGGCTTGAGCCTAAATTCTAATCCTGGGTTTATAATGCAGTGTTGACATACCCTTAAAAGGCTTCATGTCAGCCCCACCCACTTTTGAGAAGACAGGTTTCTAACTGGATGACAGAGAAAACTGACAGCTGCAAAAATCAATGGGGGCTATTTAATGCTTCTCTTTAGTTGGGATTCTGTAGCTCCTACTCAGAGAGCGTTTAGACTCAGGGCAAGGGAGACACGAGAAAGATAAATGTAATACTCAGGGCACGAGGAGAGCAGCAGGGCTGTTAGGGGGTCCAGGGGACTCTGGTAACTGGTTGTACCAGCAGTAGTTAGGGGAAGGGGTAAAGAGAGACTAGTCCAGGGTTGGAAAGCAAGATGCTGAAGAGTGAAATAAGGAACTATATCTGAGGAGCAGGCATTGAAGAAGGGCTACTGTAGATTGTGGAGAGCCTAGTCAGGGAGTGTTACTGGCCGTTGTGAATAGGGGAAAGGACAGCAGAGACGATCTGCTCTGGGAGGGGAGGAGCAAAGTGACCAAGGACCCCATCCAAGGAATTGTCCAGTAGACTGGTAGATTTGGCAACTGGGCCTGCCCTGTTTCTGGCACCATCATCATACCTGCACCACACTGCGCGCGTCTCGGTTACCTGTGTGGTGTGATAATACTGCTCAAATGCCAGCAAAACATCCCCATTGATGTGAACTTCTTGAGCTCCATAAATCTCTTCAGGGCAGACTTCCTGGCCCGTGGCTGCGCTCTCCCAAGGGAACTTAGCACCCTGCCAGAAAAAATACCCCCCGGAGAGGCTGAGCATGACCCTCTGAACTGAACAGATCAGGGCAAGCTAAGCATCAAGAGGTTTATTTCCTTTGGTGGCTGTCGTCTCTGTTTGTTTTCTGACAAGTCTGTTCCTACCTTGTATCCCTGCTCCTGGGCGTTCTTCAGGGCTCCACCTAGTGCTCGAATACGGTACTTCAGGATGGCTCGGGCTGCTTCAGGGTAAAATAACAGGATGTTTGGGTATACCCACGTGTCCTGGAAACAGAAAATGAGTCTATATAAGGTCAGACACTTAGTGAAACTAGGGGAGGTTAGGACAATGAGTGTGCCAGGACCCAGAGAGAACACCAGGGCCAGGGCTTGCCCTCCCAGCCTCTGAATACTGTGGGATCCATACTCCCGGAGCCACTGAGGCCCTGCCAACACAACCACTGTTAACTGTGCATGTAACTGGCTAGTTGCACTGTCACCTTAGCTCATTAAAAGTAACATGGTTGAGCTGTGCCCACACAGGAGTATTTCTGCCCTCACACCCATGTTGGTGTCTCCATACCTGCCACGCTCCCGAGCCCTGTTTAGAATCATAGAATCATAGAATATCAGAGTTGGAAGGGACCTCAAGAGGTCATCTAGTCCAACCCCCTGCTCAAAGCAGGACCAATTCCCAGCTAAATCATCCCAGCGAGGGCTTTGTCAAGCCGGGCCTTAAAAACCTCCAAGGAAGGAGACTCCACCACTTCCCTAGGTAACGCATTCCAGTGTTTCACCACCCTCCTAGTGAAATAGTTTTTCCTGATATCCAACCTGGACCTCCCCCACTGCAACTTGAGACCATTGCTCCTTGTTCTGTCATCTGCCACCACTGAGAACAGCCGAGCTCCATCCTCTTTGGAACCCCCCTTCAGGTAGTTGAAGGCTGCTATCAAATCCCCCCTCATTCTTCTCTTCTGGAGACTAAACAATCCCAGTTCCCTCAGCCTCTCCTCATAAGTCATGTGCTCCAGACCCCTAATCATTTTTATTGCCCTCCGCTGGACTCTTTCCAATTTTTCCACATCCTTCTTGTAGTGTGGGGACCAAAACTGGACACAGTATTCCAGATGAGGCCTCACCAATGTCGAATAAAGGGGAACGATCACGTTCCTCGATCTGCTGGCAATGCCCCTACTTATACAGCCCAAAATGCCGTTAGCCTTCTTGGCAACAAGAGCACACTGTTGACTCATATCCAGCTTCTCGTCCACTGTGACCCCTAGGTCCTTTTCTGCAGAACTGCTACCTAGCCATTCGGTCCCTAGTCTGTAGCAGTGCATAGGATTCTTCCGTCCTAAGTGCAGGATTCTGCACTTGTCCTTGTTGAACCTCATCAGGTTTTTTTTGGCCCAATCCTCTAATTTGTCTAGGTCCCTCTGTATCCGATCCCTACCCTCCAGTGTATCTACCACGCTTCCCAGTTTAGTGTCATCAGCAAACTTGCTGAGAGTGCAGTCCACACCATCCTCCAGATCATTAATAAAGATATTAAACAAAACCGGCCCCAGGACCGACCCTTGGGGCACTCCGCTTGAAACCGGCTGCCAACTAGACATGGAGCCATTGATCACTACCCGTTGAGCCCGACGATCTAGCCAGCTTTCTATCCACCTTACAGTCCATTCATCCAGCCCATACTTCTTTAACTTGGCGGCAAGAATACTGTGGGAGACCGTATCAAAAGCTTTGCTAAAGTCAAGGAATAACACATCCACTGCTTTCCCCTCATCCACAGAGCCAGTTATCTCATCATACAAGGCAATTAGGTTAGTCAGGCACGACTTCCCCTTCGTGAATCCATGCTGACTGTTCCTGATCACTTTCCTCTCCTCTAAATGTTTCATAATTGATTCCTTGAGGACCTGCTCCATGATTTTTCCAGGGACTGAGGTGAGGCTGACTGGCCTGTAGTTCCCCGGATCCTCCTTCTTCCCTTTTTTAAAGATGGGCACTACATTAGCCTTTTTCCAGTCATCTGGGACCTCCCCTGATCGCCATGAGTTTTCAAAAATAATGGCTAATGGCTCTGCAATCTCACCCGCCAACTCCTTTAGCACCCTCGGATGCAGCGCATCCGGCCCCATGGACTTGTGCACGTCCAGTTTTTCTAAATAGTCCCGAACCACTTCTTTCTCCACAGAGGGTTGGTCACCTTCTCCCCATGCTGTACTGCCCAGTGCAGCAATCTGGGAGCTGACCTTGTGCGTGAAGAAAGAGGCAAAAAAATCATTGAGTACATTAGCTTTTTCCACATCCTCGGTCACTAGGTTGCCTCCCTCATTCAGTAAGGGGCCCACACTTTCCTTGGGCTTGCCTGTTTGTATCAGAGCATTCTGGGGGAATCCAAGCAGTTCTCCCATAGTGCCCCAGTGGGGGGCAGAGAGCCTGGAGGATGTTCCTACGCAGCAGCAGCACTTGGGGTAAGGTTGTTCCACCCCACAGATTGCTAGGAAGACGGGCCACCCAAACCAGTTCCAGAGACCTGGTGTAACTGCTGCCCACACTACAGAATAGTCTATGCAGTGAGCCAATTATAGGAAGAAAACCGTGTGCTGATATAAGCCTCTGGCAGGGGGGAAACATTCTGAGCTGACTGTGGTCACCACACTAAACATACTTAGTCAACCCTGCCAAGAATGGGTTATGAATCTGGCATAGGGACAGGATCTGGGTTTAGCAGGTTCTACATCCCACCACACTCCTGCCATTAGTTGTCTTCCCAGCCTCCGAGTGCTGTAGGATACACACCCCAGGGCACGGTGACCAAGATTTGCCCTATCAGCCTCCCAAGACGTAGACTGTTGCCACACCTCCCATCCAGTGCTGCATTTCCCACGCCCAGACTGGAGTGCTGTAGCATGTCTGATCCCCAGAATGGAATTATGGGCTGCAATCCTCTATAGCCTACCTGGTCCCAGAAGACGTGCCCCCAGTAGTCTTCTCCCTGCGTGCCATTGGATAACCCGCCGGGGCTGATTCCATGGAAGAGGAAGTCAGGAGAATCCAGGGGAGGAATTGCACTCAGTAGGTAATAGAGACATCCATACAGGGCCTGCCTCAAAGGGAGAGGCCCATCTACATCGACCCGGCATCCTTTCCAGAGTGCTGCCCAGGCCTGGGTGTGAGAGGAGTATAAGGAGCCAGCAGCAATCAGGGACGTTCCTTCGCTAAAGCACCTCTTCACTTCCTCTTCACTCTCTGCCACGGCGGTCAGGAACTCCCAGGTTCTCTCCTGCTCCTCCCCTGGCAGGGTCACAGCCTGCGGCACTGGAGTCCAGATCATGTGCACAATGGGCTGGGGAGCCCCCTCCACCTCAGGGATCAAAGTTTTCCCATAGATATATCTGCAAGATATAGCAAATAGCATGGGAAACTGCAGCTTCGCCTCAGCAGCCAGAGAGGGGTCACAAAGTGCATGACTCAAGGGGCCAGATCCTCCGCTGGTATAAATCAGTGTAGTTCTGTTTACTCCAAAATAGTTACGTCAATTCATAGTAGCTGAGGATCAGGCCCATACTGTTGTGTGGAATGGGCCTTCCTTCCCCACCGGCCCATTTAGCTAAGTGGAACTCTCACCACCAGAGAGAGCTTCCGAGTCTGAAATGTATCATGACTCTCATTCCACTGTTATTAGGAAGAGCTGTGGAGCACAGCGTAGGGGTGGTGAGAAGAGAGCCCAATAGACATGGAGGGGAAATAGACAGATGACCCAGAGAAGGGGAGAGTCCAAGGTTCCCATTTACACCCCCCTCTTTCCTCCCCTGGATTGTCTTGTTGGCCCAGATCCTCTAAGGCAATGGTTCCCAAACTGGGGTTTTGAACCCCTAGGGGTTCGCAAAATGTTACAGGGGGTTCTTAGGAAAAAAATCCGTAATGGCGGATAGCATGGGGCCAGCAGCCCAGAGCCCTTGGACTTCCAAGAACTAAGCAGATCAAAGCAAGCATGTCTATCACACTGAGATTTAAACTTCAAGACTCCTTATAAGAAATGGAAAGGGAGGTGGATATTTTTTGCTGTTTTTAAAATTAAATAGGTAGCTAGTTTTGTTTTTAAAATTATTATGAAGAACAAGTTTAAGCTTTGTTGTACCGTGTGTTGTTTGCCTGGACTGCTCAAGACCTGAATGCTTGTGTAGGATGAACTCTTTGAGTTGGCTTCTTAAATACCTTCATGCTGTTTCACATCTGATACTCCTTGATGAAACATAGGAGCCTTGTCTTATAACAGGCTTATTCAAAGTGATACAAGCTACGGAAGTCAGATCTTGGAAGAGTGTTGCTGTTTTCATAATGTAATAAAAATAATGTAATAATAAATAATTAATACTAATGTGTAATAAGCTTGTCATAAAAAAATATATTTCCAAGATCGCTGCTTTTATAATTTATACTCAGGTAAAGGAGAAAATCCCTGGAAATATTCATTTTTAGGAGGGGGGTTGCGAGACTTGACATTTTAGTGAAAGGGGTTCACAGGTTGTTAAAGTTTGGGAACCCTGCTCTAAGGTATTTAGGTTCCCAACTTTCATTCATTTCAAGCCTAAACACCTTGTGCTGTCTTCCCCCTTCAGATTGTCTTCCTCTCCACGCCCCTGGTGGGAAAATATGGCAAAATGCAGATGGCAAGATGCCCCTCCTCTGGGCAGCACCCACCTGCAATGGGACACTGAACAGCTTGAAGTTTACCTCCTGGCTGGCACCACCCGATGGGGTGGGGGTGGGGCTGTCTCCGTCAATTGAATTAATACCCTCCCTCCCCCGAACATCAAATAAACATCAAACAGGAAACTGAAGAAATCCCAACTTAGGTCGAGCTGGACTTTAGAACTCTCAGCTTTCCAGACTCTCCCTTCTCCCTCCATTCTAGTCAGTGGCTGTTGTGGTTGACACGTCTGTAGCTGTGACACGTGGCATCCATTGCCATGGCACCATTAAAAGTACCGAGTGCCTGAGGCAGCTCCCAAGAGCCTGACTCTCAGGCCCAGCCCCTCTGGAGCATGGGTAAAGTTGCTCAGAGTCATTCCAGCCTAGATGCCTCTCAGAACCCGAGCCATTGTCCTAGCTCTGTTTTTGTCACCCATTTGAAAGTTGGAAAGAGGGCGAGTCCTTTTGTTCCTCAGGCCACATCCCTGCTGGGTACACCCTACCATGACCACACTCACTGAGCTCCCTGGAAGTCCTGCCCCTTGTGCAAGTCCAGATCTCGGCTCTGTGGCGTGAATTGCATCTGGAGCTGCACAGTCACTGGCGGGCCTTTGATAGTCGATCGCTTGATGGTGATGCTGAAGGCCAGCAGGTGTACAAGGGAGTGGTGGGCGTAGATCCTGTGGGTGGCGGTGTAACCTGGTGACTGAAGCAAGTGGCTGAAAGTCCCTGCAGACACAAACAGAGTTATCATTTGGAGCTTCCGCTCTCAGATGTTTCTGCCTGTTCTCTAAATCTAGGGCCTGATCCTGCTATTGGATCTGGGTGGGTGCAGACCTGTCCTGTTTGGAGTCCTGTTCGGAGCAGGGAGAAAGGACAGTCAGAGGTACCACTGTAACAGGTACATAAAGTGCACATGGGCCCAGAATCTCAAAGGTATTTAGGCACCTAACTTCCACTGATTTCAATGGGAGTTAGACCGCTCAGTATCATTGAGAATCTGGGCCATAGAGCCTACAGGAAATATGAACCTCCCCAGTAAGTTTAAACCCAGCAGTGATTTATTATCAAAGCAAGAAATGAGCCAGGACCAACCCTCAAAACTGAACTCTGGATCCAAATCTTACAAGCCTGATTCTTCACTCGCTCCCACCAGCTTTATGTTGTTGTAACTGAGAGCAGAATCAGCCCAGTGTCTCTAAAACAGACCTACCTAAGTACTCAATACACTGGATCTGAACTCTCCCAAACTTTGGATTTCAAGATCTGGACCAAATTCAAAAACTTTCTCAAGTGCCAGTTTTTCAGAGTGAGATAGAGTAAGCGAGATTAGGTCCAAACTGCGAAGAGGGAGCCTAAACTGGATCCATTCCTTATGTTGTGATCCAGAATCTTATTTCTGGCTGATCCACTGTCTACACTAGTACTGGAACCATTTTATCCAAAAATGTTTAAACATGGTTCTTGCCTGTAAGTACCTTCTAATATAGTTTACCAGGACAGAGCAGCCATGGAAGGAATTATGTTATAAATAGGCTTGTCAGAATTAAATTTTTTTTTAGAAATAATTTCAACTGGTAATATCAATGTTTATTCTTAAGCATTTTAAAAATCTATTTAAATGGGAGGGTTAGACAATTATTTAATGACAGGAGACACGGAGATTCAAAAAGTTAAAGCTTCATAGCATCACATGTCAAAATATACAAAGTAAATAGCCTTAAATCAAACTCCGATAAATTCTCAAGAAGCCTTTTTCCTACTTTGCCTATCTGTAAATTTCAATTATTACCAATGGAAATATTTTTTCATCGGTTTGTCTGTGAAATCAACATTTATCAATAAAAATCGAATCCTTCCAAGCCCAGTTATAAACTGTTTTACCGAATGTCATGGTTAAACATCATTTACTAGCATGGTTCCAGCAGGTGCATAGACATGGCATAAACACTAGTGTCTTATTCTCAGCTAAAGGGAAATTGACCAACCTTAAAAGTGTAATGTGAAGGTGGAAAAAGTCCTCTGTTTTCAGAGTCCAGTATAATCAGGCCTTACAGCTTTCTATGTGTGTGTTTATTTTTAAAGACATTTAGCCACTATTCTGTGAAATTCGCCCCTAAAATCTGCATGTGAGCGCTCCTTGCTAGCGCTGCAGAAGCCATTCACTGTTCCCAGACTGTGGGGTACTGAAAACTGTGTTTAAAGTGTAAGCTATCACTTTAAATTTCTAAGGGGTTTCCTGGTTCTGCTTGCAGGCTAGTGGGCTCTGTAGGGAAACATGCCATTATCAGACTCAGTTCTGCAGACAGCCAGCCTAGAGTAAGGTGGGATGAGTTGTGCCTCTCTTTTTTAGGGAGCAGCCTGCTTTGTCTCTCTCTGTTTTGTTTTTTTTGCGTATGATTGTTTTGAATTCTAAGAAATAAAGTAGTTACATTGCAACCCTTCCAACAAGAGTATTTTATCCTTTTTATCTGTCTTCACTGTGTGTATGCTATGAACATAGCACGGACTTATGCATGCTTTTGTCTGACCACTATCCATGATGCCATACACACAGCAAGAAGGAAACAAAAAGCCCTGTTCGTTTCTGGCTCTATTAGAAACATGGGGCCAAGAATGGAGGAGAGAGACTGTGTTGATCTGATCACACAGAAAATGAAAACAGCGGTAGGGAAATTTAGAGATTTAACTTCTAGGCTTCTAAGAGGGAGTCACTGACAATGAGGAGAAAAGAAAATCAGGCAAACAAAACATTAAAGCACAAAAACGTAGTTGCTGCTTGGGAGCTGAGGCTCTGTCTGTTTACCTGTCCTGGTGTTCAAAGTGAAGGTCTCTGTCAGTCCATCCTCACCAGGCATGTTGATTCTGACGTTGACAAGGCTAGGGACATCGGCACGGTGAGTGTCCCCCACTGCCCCATTATACACCCCGTTTACATGGAGGATGTCCCTATAAACTCGGGTGCCCAGGTAGGCATTGGTCACTGTTGCAAGGAGGCGGGGATCTGAGGGCAGAGTGCTGGAGGTGAACACAGCAGGATCTGTCCCACCATCTGCCATTGCTACTTCCTGTAAACAGGGAACAGAGTCGGAGACGAGGATTAAATAAAACAACACCATACAGTGAATTTTTGTCAAAGACAATCCTGCACCCCCACAATCTTACTGCAACATTATCATGGTGCCTGGCTGAGATTGCAGAGTGCATTCAGGACGCTTGATGGAGTTGGTCCTGCATTGCTTGTGGGATGAGGAAATACCCCATTTGTTTGGTGGCAGATCGATGAAGGGGTATTAGGAAGTTGCCATGATTTGTAGCTGGTGGCAGGGCATTTCTGACAGTGAGAATGGTGCGTGGAACATGGTTATTTTCAATTTCTCAGGCCTCCATGGCCTCTAGACCTGAGGACTGGAATAGCCATATTGCAAGTCAGGGTTAAGGTGCATTGGTAGAATTGTGGTGAATCTACCACTGGAATAGCAGCCGCTGTTGCAGGTTAGGACTCAGGTGAACTGGTGGGCCTGTGTGGGGCCCAGAACTGGAAGCACAGGGCTGCAGGGCCAATCTGCATTCTCTCCCTGGAAAGTAAAGACTGGCCCAAGGATGAGGAGGAATCAGGAGGGAGTCTGCACTCATTGCATCTTAAAAACAATTCAAAAACTCCACCTGTCAAGAAAAAATACTAGCTGCAACTCATGTGACAATCCTCTCACCTGGCGATGGAAAGCATGCCAGTGCCCGGTTCTGTAATGCACCCCAGGCAGTCATTCTTACCTGTGGAAAGTGGGTGCAAAATGCTACCAAGTCACGCTCTAGCTCAAACAGGAATTAATTTGGAGGAATTCCTGTGTCATACAGGAAGTCAGACTAGATGATCACAATGGTCCCTTCTGGCCTTGGAATCTATGAATCGACGAACAGAAGAGTTTTAGACCCACTTTGAACTAAGTAAATGATTACAAGGCACCAGTCGAGAATCAGGCACAACATTCTATTTCAAATGAAAATGCTTCTGTCAGAATGTCGTAGGAAAATTCAAGTGGCTGATTCCTTCTCCCTCCCCACCTGCATCTTACTGCAATGGATGTCTCCCTTCTCTTCTAGATAGTCACTGCACTATTTGTTTTGGGAGAGAGACACAATCCCATGGGAGACTTTGAACTTAGGGATCTGGTCCAACTCCCTTTGAAGTTCACAGAGGAGTAAGATCAAGGCAAGCCCGGGTAGTTTTTCTCCCTGTAAGGGCTAGGCATGCAAGAACTTGGCAGGCCAGGCCAGGATTCATAAGTTGCTGGCTGTTTGGGACCTTCAGTAATGAGAACGCAGCTGGGCGGCAGCTCCCCTGCTATTAATCTCTTTCTCCCAGTGCCAGGCTGGCAGTACTGGAAATCCCTCCCTCTGCTCATGGCTGGCAGCTCTCCTGTCAAACTCTCATGGCAGTTTCCTGCCTGTAAATGCCTCTCTCTGTGCTTGTGCCTGGTGGCCCCCAGGAATCAGCCAGGCAGAAAACAAAACCCACAAGGTTTCAGGGAGAAGTTGAAAAGTTAGATATTGTATCTTGCCTTCTCCTTCAGGGCTCGGCTGGACTCTGGCAGCTTGAGGCTGCTGCTGCAGCTGCAGGATCTCCTGTAGGAGGGGCGAGGGAGGGTAGAAGGAAGTCACTGAGCGGAGAGGAGAGGAAGGAAATAACTTTTTTTGAAAGAAAAACATTGAGACAGGTACTGCTCTAGGGGGATCTCCTGACACACTCCTCTCCGTGTAACAGAGCTCACTGCTTAATGTATACAAAGGGCGTGAAGTGCTGAGGCCTTATCCATAAGGACTGGCTGTCTAGAGATCAGATTGCTGCAGGGGCTGTCCCAGACTCAAGCTCCTGTAGGACAAGCAGAGGGAGGGAAGCCCCGAGCCGAGTAGCTTTCAGCTGCAGATTGCACAAGACATTCCGTGAGGATTGGGATTATTACCAAGCATGATCTTTGTCTAGGGACTGGCTGTTTGTCCCTTCCCGCTCTCCCGCTACAATCCCATGGGAGGTGAGGGGTGGAAAGGGGGGAAGGTGGAAATATATCACTTTTAATGGTGAATGAATGCAAGTGACAGGGAATGGGTTCAAAATGCTGTCCCCGTTTGCCATATAAAGGAGGGGAGAGCATGTCTACACTGCGGCCACTACAGCGACACAGCTACAGTACTGCAGCTGTGCTGCCATAGCATAAATGCTTCCTACGTCGGCAGAATGGGTTTTTCCATTGATGTAGGGAACCCACCTCTCCCGGGTACTTAGCAGGCCAATGGAAGAATCGTTCAGTTGCGCTAGCTGCATCTACACTGGGAAAGGGGGCAAGGGGGAGTTAGGTCAACCTAACTACAGTGCTCAGGGTGCAGTTTTTTTCACAGTCTTTAGTGCCGTAGTTAGGTCAACCAAAGTTTGAGGTGAGTATGTTTACACAGCATTTTGGAGCAAGTCTCTTAGTCCAGACCAACAGACAGGCTAGCAGGGCTCCCAGTTGCGCTCTAGAAATAGCTGTATAGACACAGCTTTGAAGCTGCGGCTCAAGCTCAAGCACAGGGGGGTGGGCTGATCTGCTGCAAAATATCCAAGGCCTTGTGAGCCGTCTGAGGCCCAGAGGGCTGAGAATACAGGCTGGCAGCATATTTTGGTGATTTTACGTAGTAAAGAGCCAGATTAAGGCAATCCGGAGCCACAGGCCCACCACAACACAGGCCTCCTGGGTCCACTCCTGAGCTGTGGCCCCACTCCTCATTTGGAGTAGAAGTTGGAGAGAGGCCCATTTCCTCTCCTAAAGAGGATCAGGACATGGCAGGGGCCCCCCATCTCTCTCCAGGAGCAGTGGGGACCTCCCCCTTTCCTAGGGACACAGGGGTGTGCTTGGGTGGGGGCATTAGGCCCACTGTACTCTTCTCCTGCTGCCACACACAGAGTCTTCTTCTGGGGCAATGCCCCCCATATAGCTCGGTTGCCAGGAGGAGGTGCTAAAGGTGCTGTCTACCCTCTCACACCTCACAGCCTCCCCGGGTGAGTTTCCAGCCCTAAGAAGGGTTGGGAGAGCAAATCCCAGGTCTCCTGACTTCCCGCTGGCAGCGCCTGGCAGGCTGCCTCTCCCTGCCCCGCCCATGATGGCTGCTTCCTCCCCAGTGTGAGCACAGAATCCGAGAGGGCAGAGAGCCAGGCTGGCTGCTCCAAAGCAGGAGCCCACCAGGGACAGAGCCTCAAGGCAGCAGGGCACAGAGGAGCTGGAACATGTGGTTGAGCGGAGCTGGGACACAGGATTGAGCGGAGCTGGGGCAGAGGTTTGGGGTCTGAAGCTGAGGGGAGATGGTCCAGGGCAATTCAGGGGAACTGGCACATGGGGTTGAGGGGAGCTGGTGTGAGGGCTCAGGGGGGCTGAAGCTGAGGGGAGCTGGTCTGGGGCAGTTCAGGGGAGCTGGGGTGAGGGTTCATGGGGCTGAGCAGGGGTTGGGGGGGGTGAGGGGAGCTGATCCAGGTCAATACAGGGGAGATGGGGCACAGGGTCGGGGGCAGGGGGAGAAAAGCATTTATATTTCTTTAAGCCAAACCAGCCCCATCCTCCCACAGCAGGTCTTTGCTTTGAATGGGTATCACCTTGTTTATTGCACCAAGTGACCTCAGATGTGTCAATAGCTTCTTGTAATTCTCAGGTATTAAGCTGTTATTACAGGATATACTGTAAGTAACTAAGTCTTATGATCTGTTTTGTATTAGCACCGGTGTCATCACTGTGCTATTTACTGTTTGTTTTTATTATACTCAAATTCTTGGAAAAGAACTTGAGCAAAATTCAGCCTTGGTGTAATTTCCTTGAAGTCCGTATTTAAGACAGGCTAGCAAGGCAGCTGGAAAGGTGATCCTGGATAGCTTGGGACAGGGTGGTTAACCTGAGAGTTTTCTCTTTCCCCCATAAGCATCTGTAGCTGTAAAGGCTGGAAATACATGAGATGTGGGGAAGACATTTGTATAGCACCATAAACTTACCTTGCACTTCAAACATAGAAAGAATCATGGTCCCTTGCCATAGGAGCTTAAAGTCTAATGCTGGATTCTGCAATCACTTATGCATGAGAGTTACTGTACTCATGTGAGTAACTTTACTCACATGCATATGCGTTAGCAGGCTCTGGGCCTAAATCAGATTAGACAAACACAAAGCAAAGCTCAGGATGACAGCTGAGGGGAGGAAACAAGGGCATTCCTGAGATGTGATTTGAATGCAGGAGCGGGTGATCCAGGCACAGGGGCAGCGTGACAGAAGAAATGGAACTGAAAGCAGGTAAAATAAATGAAGGGAAAAAGCAATGACCAGGGTGAGTAATGAAGATAGAAACAAAGGGTTCGTTCGGATCCCTTTCTACTCTCTCTGAAGGAAGGGGTGTCATTGAAGCCCTGGAGTCTAGTAAATCAATTGGCATTTTATTAAAGAATTAAAGTGACCAAATGTCAAATAGAAATTTAAATATACAGTTCATTACAGAAAAATTACATTTTTAGCGCTTGCAGGGCGGACATAGCTGTCATTCTCAGCAGGGCACTGAATCAACATATCAGACAGTTATAAAGCTATCTAGGCAATTGCACCAGGTATAAGTAACTGTGACCTGTTTACAGGTAGCTGATCGAGATTCTAACAACCTTTAAGAATCAGTTCGACATTCAGGCATTACAGCCCAAAGATCTTCAGGAACATCAGCAGAAAGTGGATGATTTCAAGAGTGATTTGGAGTGCTAGGATGTGTGTAAACCTACCTTCACCGGGAAGCATTCACTATAATAGATAAGTGAATGTGCAAATTGTGTGTGTGAATGCTTCCCCTTTGCACACCTGCACAAAAGCTTGACACAGCTGCAGTCCTTGTGCTCACAGGAACACAGACACTCTTTCCTGGTACCAAGAGCAAGAAGACACTCTGAAGGGAGCATGGAGGAGCCGAGTCCTAGAGGGAAGCTGTAGCTCATGCCCAGTGCAGCCCAGTGAGTTAAGACATTAACCAATCTTGGCTTAGGAATTGGTGCTATTTGTCAACAAGTTACTATGTCTGATAGTCACCACGCAAAGGCAATTTTAAAGCCCTTTGCTGAGACCATAATAAAGATGCCAGCCTGAACCAGTGTTGGATGAGCCATTTAGCACTCTCATTAAAATAGCATGATTTCTGGGGTTCTAAATGTATTTTTCGGGGATTTGTGTGCTGGCTCAAAATGGTTTTCCCGTCCTGTGAACATTTTTGAGATTTCAAAAATGAAACGGAGACCTCTGGAAATGTTCACAAACAAGACGAGACAGACAACCCACCCCAGAGTAGCCAGTAGCTCAGTGGTTGGGACAATCAGCTGGGCTATGGGCCACCAAGGTTCAAGTCCTACTCTCAATAATTCGGGCAGATTCAGTCTCTCAGATCTGTGTCCTGACCACTGGGCCATTGGCTATTGGGGGTGGGGCTGGGTTTTCTCTCTCTCCGGTTTTGACCAGAAATTCCACGCTGGACCTGAGAAGGCTTCTTGACGAAAGTCTAGTTGAAAATGATACGTTCCTGCGAATAGTGTCTTTTTTGATGAATGAGCATTTTCTGATGAAAAACCTTTTTTGTTGAAAAATTTCCAACTAGCTCTAGTAGAGTGCGTTGAAAAGGGCTGTTCTTGAAAGCCTTTTCTGCCATCTTTCTCATGATGGATATTAATTTATCCAATGAGTAACCTCCAGTACAGGAGTAAGGTTCTACTCAGCATGAGTAAGGATGACAAAATTAGGCCCTTAATTCTCTTTCCCCCCCGCCCAGGGCTCATAGAATCATAGAATATCAGGGCTTGAAGAGACCTCAGGAGGTCATCTAGTCCAACCCCCTGCTCAAAGCAGGACCAATCCCCAACTAAATCATCCCACCCAGGGCTTTGTCAAGCCGGGCCTTAAAAATCTCTAAGGAAGGAGATTCCACCACGTCCCTAGGTAACCCATTCCAGTGCTTCACCACCCTCCTAGTGAATAGTGTTTCCTAATACTATATAGGGAGAGTATTGGTTTGTGCCAACCAAATTTGTTTCTATTTCTCAAGGTCCAAGGAGAGAAATCACTTTCTGTTAACAAGATAAGAGAGCATTGTTACTGGTTAGGGATGTTTTGTTTCTTTGATCCCATTAACTTCTCTAACATTCAAGGGTATTAAGTTTAAATTATTTGTCATAGCAACACAGGAATTGCCAGATTGCATCAGACCCAATGTCCATCTAATCCAGTATCCTGTCTCTGACAGTGGCCAGCACCAGATTCTGCAGAAGAAGGTGTAAGAACCCTGCATTAGGCTGATGTGGGACAATCTACTGGCTGACCCTCATTTAAATCTCATCCTACTCTCTCATCGTTAGAGACCGCTTAAACACGAGGTTTAATAGCGCTGCCCCAAAGAGTTAGCATTAACTGTTACAGCTCCGGATATTCTTCATAGCCACACACTTGTCCAATCCTTTTTTGAATCTTGCTACATTCTTGGCCTCAGCAGCACCATGTGGGGCCAAATTCCACAGTCTAATCGCAAAGTGTGTGAAAAAGTATTTCCTTTTATCATTGTTGAATTTGCCATCTTTTGGGTGAAATCCTGGCTCCACTGAAGTCAGTGGGAGTTTTGCAATTGAATTCAGCTGAACCATGATATCACCCTTTAATTTCATCGAATGGCCCCTTAGTCCTGTGGTATGAGACAAGGAGAACAGAAGCGCTTGATCCACCATCTCTGTGTCATTCATGATTTAACATACTTATATTATGTTCCCTCTGATTTGTTTCCTTTCTAACATAAGCAATTTCAGTTTTTTCAATCTCTATTTGTAGGAGAGTTTTTCCAGGCCCTTGGTCTTTCTCATCACCTTTCTCTGAACCCCTTTAGTTCTGCAATATCCTTTCTGAGGACTCTGCACACAGAATTCCAGAGCAGGCCACACTGTTGATTTATATAATGACATTAAAATATTATCTGCATTACTCTCCATACCATTTCTTATGCATCCTAACATTTTGTGTGCAGTGTCTGACTGCAGCTACACATTGAGCAGAGGACTTCAATGAACTATCTAAAATGATGCCAAGGTTGTCATCATACAAGAAACTCAAATTCCTCCATATGATTTGACACTGCTGTTTTTCACTTTCTCCACCAGATGGCTCTCTTTTACTGCTGCAAGGTCAGTACAGCAGTTGTACTGAACTCTATTTCCTTTCTAGCTTTTCAGCGTATCCTATTGTGCTTTATGGAATTAGAACACCGCTGTTTGTGTCAGTCAATATAAATTAATTTTTGTCCTTTTATGTTCAGTCTTAACATGTTTCACGGATCAAACAGCATTTTTTAACCGACCACCTATCTATTGCTAAAGTGCCCATCACCCTGGTATTTAGGCACACTGATTTCATGCCACTGCTGCAAATCACATTCCTCTCTGATCCTGGTTCTCAAAGGATTTGTGGGACTGAGCAGGATTTGTGAAAGTCTGAACGGCTGCCAATATCCCATGAATAAAGCTGGCTGAAATTTCTTGAACTAATTTGTTGTTGTTGAAAAATAGGCATTTTTTTTTAAACAGAAAAACGCCTTTCTTTGGCAAAGCTGGTCTCCAGTGATGTTATGCTAGGCCTGGAACCTACTTTGTGGGATTTTAATCAGTTTATTCATGTATAATCTGTTTTCCCCTAAAAGAAAAGGTGTACGTGGTTTGTTTGATCATTTGCTGTTTCTAGAAGGAGAGGCCGAGTGATTTTAAAGCAAGTGGGAAAGGGTGAAAATCCCCTAAAGCGACATTCTGCTGACGTGGTCAGAGATGATCTTCAGGATTGTAGTCTTCATCGCCACTGTAGTCTTCATCACCATTGTAGTCTTCATCGCCATTATAGCCTTCTTCACCCTTGCCATCTCCATCTCTCTTAATAACTTCTCCATTCAAGCTAGTGAGGAAGAAGCATGAGTATGTTGTGAATATGTCACAGTACCCGAGATCTCAGCCTCTGCTCCCACGGACACGCACACCACTGTGATCACATACATGTGGTCTGTGGTGCTACCAGAAGTGCACTTTTGGACAGAAAGTGATTTAAATCTCTGTGCTCCCCCAGGAGCAAGGTCTGCCATGCGTGTGATGGAACCATGTATATCTCCCCATTTATCTTCTCTTTTAACCTCCCCACCCTTCTGGCCAGTGTCTGTCAAGCAGAAAAGACAAGCCGGGATACTCTTTAGAGCCCATCAGTGTAATTCCTTAGTCAGCTGCAGGAGTTTTTATTAACTGATACCAGCCACACTCTGACCGTGAGTGCACTGTCTCCTCGGCATTCTCAGACCCTGCCTGCTGTGACAATGGCAGACTGGGATTAAGAAAATTGAACCCCTTGAATGGAAACAGGGAGCATGATCACAAGACTACTGGCCTGGCCCCATTCTCAGAAACCTGCTTTGGGGACGTGAGATAATTCAAAGCACAAATAAGTGGAAGGTCCTATTTTAGTGGGAGTTAGCACCAGGATTGATCTGGAGAAAAAGGGCCAGATTCCCTGGCCTGATTCATTCCCTCTCTGATACTCTAATGGTGCAAAGGGGACAGAAACTGAAGCTGGGCCCATAGGCGCTGACTTCTACTGGTGCCGGTGGGTGCTCGACCCCCCTCTGCCCCCGGCCCCGCCCCGACTCCATTCCTTCCCCATCCCCCCCCCCCCCCATTCCAACCCCTTCCCCAAAGTCCTTGCCCCTATTCCGACTCCTTCCCCAAATCTCCGCCCCAGCCCCGCCTCTTCCCCTGAGCATGCCAGGTTCTTGCTCCTCCCCCTTCCCTCCCGGAGCTTGCTACAGCTGTTTGGTGGCAGCAAGCGCTGGGAGGTAGACGGAGGAACATGGACACGGCACACTCAGGGGAGGAGGCAGAGGAGGAGGTCAGGTGAGGTAGGACAGGGATGGGAGCTTGGCTGCCAGTGGGTGCAGTCCCACTAATTTTTCCCCATGGAAACACCCACGGAGTCGGTGCCTATGGCTGGGCCCATCTTCCCTGCTGGAGATTTCCCAAGCATGTGGGAGTCTATAATAGAGCCAATGCAGCTGGATCCTAGACCATGCCCCCTGTGGACCCCAGCATAGGGGTATATTGGGGGCAGGGAGAGTTGGGAAGGAGGGTGAAACCAAAAACCAGAAACAACTGTTAATCATTTCTTATGACTTCTTTCTTTCTATGTCAGGGCAGCCGGTGGTCACTTACAGCAGTGTCTGCAGCTTACAGCTTGCGCTGTTCAGTCCATCACGCAGCCGTTTCATTCCCGAATCTCCCAGCGCATCGTGATTGATATTCAGCTCTGTCAGTGACTGGTTTGTAGTTATGACAACAGAAAGATCTTCGCAACAAGCAGGTGTCAGACCACACCCGGTCAGCCTGCAAGAGGCAGGGACATGCCAACACAGGCATATCATACATGGTGTTCCCCCTCCCCCCGCCATTGAAGCCAAATTCATCCCTGATAGATTTTAAGGCCAGAAAGAGCCATTATGATCATCCAGAGGCAGACTTGCAAAGGTACAAATGGTTGCTAGGTGCCGAACTCTCACTGGTTTTCAATGAGGTTTAGGTCCGTAATTACCATTTGTGCCTTTGAAAATTTCCCTTCTAGTCTGACCTCCTGAATAAGGCTGGCCATAGAATTTCACTCGCATCTAGGTTGTGATCCCTGTATTTAGGCCGATCACATGTGGATGAGCCAGAACATATCATTTAGGATGACATGTTATCTTGATTTAAAGGCTCCAAGAGTTGGAGAATCCAGCACATCCCTTAGCAGTCTGTTCTAGTGGTTAATGACCCGCATAGTTAAAAAGTTGTGTTGCTCAGGAGATTTTTTATGCCGTAATTCAGTGAGAAACATCAGTGATTTTACAAAAACAATGAGGGGGACTCCTCGTTGTTTTTGCTGATACAGACTAACATGGCTACCCCTCTGAAACCTGTCACCATGCAAGGCAGTGATTTTACAGTGTGTTGTGCACATACTTCCCGCTGTGTGGATTTCGCTCTATGAGCACTTGCTGACTGTTCTACTCGTTTATTTCTGTGTTATCTGAAGAGGAAAAGTGTTGGCCAAATTCAGCCCTGGCCTTATTCCACTGAAGTAAACTGGAGTTAAATCCGGGATTCATTTGCCCCCGTGATTCTAACCATATTAGGAAAAGCAGGTGCCATTTGAGAATAGGTATGAAAATCTAACGCTCGTCTTTCTACCCTGCTGGGGTTCGGCAGGATGTTCCCCAATTTAAGGTTGGCAATTTTTTATGAACATTGCTAGTGCAATGTAGTTCATTTGAAGCTCTTGAATGTTGTGCACAAATCTATATCTTGGCAAGCAGGCCTGGCCCAGCAGGCTCACACTGAAAAGGGTCACACCTTAATCACCGCGTAAGAAAGAAATGGAAGCACAAGACAGAGACAGAGTCAGCAGAAAACACCCAGCAGCCGCTGGAGAGAGGGAGATGCAAGGAACAAGAACAGGGATTGTTACAATCTCACAATGCCAGTGTGACTCTAATAGGCGCATAGTGGCATCCGTTTTTGCACATCAGCTGAGATTTCATTACAATGACACAGTGCCACCTGGTGGCTTTTGCGCTGTCACTCCTGTTCTTGCTGGGGAGTTGTCCATACAACCTGCCATCCCAGTGGGTAATACTTAATGATTTAGCTGGCAGGCTCCTCACGGGTACCAAGTTTTTGAACGAACCTGGATGGGTTTAGAGGCTGAACTATGTTGACCAGATGTCCCAATTTTATAGGGACCGTCCCAATATTTGGGGTTTTATTTTATATAGGCTCCTATTACCCTCCACCCCCATTCTGATTTTTTACACTTGCTATCTGGTCACCCTCAGCTGAACATCATTCTCATCCCAGGGCAGAGGCAGTTCTGCTTTCGGGGCACCTGTGGCACTTCCCTGCTCAGAAGGAGAGACAATAAAAGCAGGTGTGGACTCATCCCTATTCTCTGCATCATACCCAGATGTTAATTTAACTGACTGGACCCTGCCTACAATTCTGATCAAGGTCTGGCACTGTCAACAGGGAGGAGCTGGCAGTGAGGTCGCGGAGCTGTACCTGTTCTGTGGGCAAACAGAGCACTTCACTCTCCACAGCGGCCAGTTTGGCACATTTGATGACCACTAAATGCACAAAAAAAGACCCCACCTTAAAAAGAAAACAGAGACTGTCTACCGGCCTCTAGTGGGGCAAGCTGTGACGAGCTGATCCTGGCACTGTGAGGGGAATGGATGGGACTATCTGGTGACTCACATTGCTAAATGTAGAAAGATCCCACTGTTGCCAGAGATCAAGGAATAGCTGCAATTGCTGGAGATGTTTAATTTAAGCAGCCACAATGTGGTGATGGAGGAAAACGTGCCCAGATTAGCCAGAAAGAGCAGAGCCAAGACCAGCCAATCACAAAGGAAGCTGCTGGTGACTTACCTTAGTTTCTGTAGTTTGCAGTCTGGCTGTCTCAGCCCATCACACAGCAGCTTCATTCCTGCATCTCCCAGTTTATTATAGCACACGTCCAGCTCTCTCAGGGACAGGCTTTTACTGAGAACAGCAGAGAGAGCCCCACAACAAACTACTGTGAAATAACAGTTGGACAGCCTGCAGGGGACAGACGGACAGAGAGGACAGTGATCAGGCCTTGTGAGTCTTACAGCTTGCCCTGGGGATTCCCATTTCCTGGCACCCTCTGCTAGCCTCCTAAGCAGCTGCTTCAGTCCTCTGCTCTGAGCAGCATCTCTATGGGTAGAGTCCTAGAGGAGTCCAACCAGAGAGGCATTTCCTACCCCCAGTCTACAGATATAGAAGTCTGCATAAAGGAAAGCCCTTTGGTATCAGTGAGCTCGACCTTGCAACGCTTTCACATGGGAATGTGTGCTGAAGGATCCAGCCCTTACTTCTGCAGGCTTTGCCTCTTTATTTGAGATGCTGTAGCTAAATCCTTCCGCACAAAATATTCTCTCTTCTGGTACTTCAGGTTGCTCATGCCCCCGGTCTCATTGGCACTGCACCTCCACCGCCCACCTGGGGAAACTTACACATCTGCCTCTGAAACGAGCAAACACTAATCAGAGGCTTTTAAGGCAGCCCGGGAGCACTCACACGAGTTTCTGTATTTTACAGTTCTCTCGTTTCAGTCCGGCACACAGATGTTTCACTCCAGAATCCCTCAGCTCATTATTTCTCAGGTCCAGCTCCGTCAGGGTCTGGTTGGTACCGAGAACAGAGGCAAGGTCATCGCAACAAGCAGCTGTGAGAAGGCAACACTCCAGCCTGCGGCAGACAGAGATGGACAGAGAGAAAAGTAACAACCTGTTTCTGCACCACTCACTGCACTCAGGGGGCCGGTTTCAGAGGTGATGTGCAAGGTGGTGAAAATTAGATTCCCTAGGTCAGATCCAGAGTCTGTTAAAGTGAAAGTGACTCTTTCCATTGGTTTCAATGGGCATTGGAGCAGGCCTTCTGGGCTCAGTTCTGCGCCCATTTACACAAGTGTAGCTCCCCTTCATTTCAATGGGTGGTGTACCCCTATAGCTGACAGCATAGGCGCCAACTCCATGGGTGCTCCAGGGCTGGAGCACTCACGAAAAAAAATAGCACCCACCAGCCACAACTGATAGGTTGCGGTGCCGATCAGCTGTTTGGAGGCTGGGAAAGGCATTTGCGGGGGGTGGAGAGCAGTGAGCGGCAGGGGTCTGGGGGAGAGGTTGGAGGGGAGGCAGAAAGAGGCAGATTAAGGGCGGGGCCTTGCAGAAGGGGTGGAGTGGGGGCAGGGCCTCAGGGCAGAGAGGGGATGGAGCATCCCTGGGGAAAAATAAAAGCGCCTATGGCTGAGAGGAGGGGTGATGTTAGAGAGGGTTTAAAGGATTAATAGTGTAATATTTGGCTCTAGATTTCCAAATACTGCCGGAATAGCAGGAGCCCTACATCTGAATATGAGGCTGTTTGCCCATGCCTAGCACACACAGATCATTGGTGAAAAGAGATAAGGAAATACAGTATGAAGAAAATGCTCATCTAGACCAGTGGTTACTCACTTTATTTTCTGTAGTTTACAGTTCGGATGCTTCAGTGCTTTGTACAGCAGCTTCACTCCTAAATCTCCCCATTTACTATAGCTCAGGTCCAGCTCTGTCAGGCTCTGGTTTTTAGTGAGCACAGAGGCGAGATCGCCCAAGGAAGTAGCGGTGAGACTGCGACCCCTCAGCCTGCAGGAGACAAAGGTATACGGAACACACAATGGCTCTTCATTTGAACACAGCCACTTGTGTCCCTGTCACAGCTGGGCTCCTAGGAAGCCAAGCAAGGCAACTCGACACCTGCAGCAAAGGTGTGAGTTGAAATCCAGCAGGTCTGAGGGGTATCCTGGCTGTTCCAATGTTAAGGAAACCAGAATAGCTCTGGGAGTGCTGGGCTGGCCACTGCTACATTCTCTGAAAGGTGCCATGTGAGCGGCCTCTTGAATTAGTCTTGGTCCTATAATTGGTGCAGAAGACGAATAGGGCTACGGCCCCAGCCTCATCACACCATGACCATTAGAGGACTCCAGTAGCAAAAGTGACACCATGGCTCTTTTCCTTCTCTCCCATTGTGTTCTGGGCATGTCAGGACTGGGGCTGTGTGCCCCTTTGGCAAGGGCGTATCAATGGAAGGCTTCTTGGTTGGTGCCCTTTTCCCCACTTCCACTTTGTACCCCTAGTCAGCAGCCACAATCTGGCCCATAACATGCCAGTAATTATTAATCATTATAATTGATTGTGACCGAGTCAAAGTCCCACAGGGGCTTTATCTCCCTACATCAGGGCTTGGTAATGTTAATCTTCCACTTTCGAAAGGAAGCCAAAAGGTTTGGGACTGGCAAGAGTCAATTTGCTGCCTCCTTCCAGCTCAGAGATCACAGACTCGTGTTTAAACATTCCTGGGAACTTCTCCTCTGGCCTGAGAGTGCAGCATGGCCATTTTCAGACCACAAGGGGGTGTTCATGAAAGTTACTGGGGAATGGAAAACTGGGCTTCTGCTGGAAGGCTGCGTGCAACCTTCACCATAGTGTAATTAGCAGCAGCTCCATAATCCTGGGGCTGAAATCTTCTGAACTGGGTCTCAGAGCTGAGTAGAGGGCTATCACTGACTGTGAACTGAAGTGAAGAGTTCCTCCTGGATGTCGGTTTCAGTTATAATGCCATGAATATAACACAGTTATAATGAAAATCCATGATTACTTACCCCAATTTCTGAACACTGCAGTTTTGATGTTTCAGTCCCTTACAGAGCAATTTAATCCCTGTTTCCCCCAGTTTGTTACCGCTCAGGTCCAGCTCTTTCAGAGACTGGTTTGTCTTGAGAGCAGAGGCGAGATCCTCACAACAAGCGGAGGTGAGACGGCAGCATCCTAAGCTGCAAGAGACAGATGTGGTTACTGCTTGTTTTTACCCAGTTGGCCGCCTCCACTTTATTCATATCAGTGTATTCCTGAAAAGAGATTTAGAGCTTGATCCAAAGCCTAAAGACTCCTATCATCTTCCCTGGCTTTGGGTCAGGTCCTTAGCCAGCTGTATTGTTCTTGAACCAAAGTGATCGCTAGCCATCCTATGGCATGTGCCAAACACTCTGCTGATGTGACGTTGACATGGCAGAAGTGTTCCTAGGCAATTTACAGACTGGTGTGAGGGTATGTTCAAGTTGACCAGTGCTGAACAAGAGAACAATCTCAAGCCCTGCTCCTGGAAACACCTAGGTACATGTTTAATTTGAAGTATATGAGTAGTCCCATTAAATTCACATTTAAAAAATAATAGGAAAACTGAAGAATTACATGTGACGTGGAAGGAATTTCTCTCTTCTACAAAAGGAAAAGACAGTGTGCAAATGGAAGGCTCATGGGAAGGTGGAATGATTTAGCAGGCCAGGATTTTATGTTTGTAACATGTTTCCTTGCTTCCCCATGATAATTTGGGGTGTTTTGCAAGTACAGTTTTGTATAATTGATTTAAAATAATTAAAGCCATTTTAAAAACAAACAAACACTATGCCAATGTAATAGGGAAACTGAGATTGTAGCAGAAGTCAGGACAGTCAGAGTTATGGTTAACTCATCCCCTGGTGCGTGCCTTCTGCTCTCCTCCTTGGCATGCATTCATTATAACAGGATCTTTCATTACAGGGAAGATGTTTCATAATATTCCATGTTCAATTAGCAATCCCAAGAGCTGAACTGTAATTGGTTTGTGTTTGATAAAGATTCAGTTGTGAAAAACTAAACAGGATCTGGGTAAGTAAACAGGAGAAAGGGAAGACTGTTTAGGGTAGATTTTTCAAAAGAGTCTATGTGCCATTAGAGAGACAAGTTAGATGAGGTAATTTCTTTTATTGGACCAACTTCTGAGGGTGAGAGAGGCAAACTTTCAAGCTACACAGAGCTCTTCTTCAGGGCTGGGAGATGTACTAAGAGTGTCACAGCTAAATATAAGATCAAACAGATAGTTTAGCATAAGTAGTTATCATATATTCTAATCCAGGGACCATTCAAGGGGAAGTGGCCCCTTTGGTTTAGGACAAACAGGGGGGGTTAGTGGGTTGCAGATTGTAATAAGCCATAACTCCGGTGTCTTTATTAAGACCATCATTTTTAGTGTCTAGCAAAGTTATGAATTCAAACTCCCAGGCTTATCTTTTGAAAGCCTTGGTCAGGTTTCCTTTGAGGGTGAGGATTGATAGGGGTCAGATGTGGAGTCATCACTTTGTGAAAAGAGTTCACCCACAGGTGAAAGGGTGTTTTTGTCTTTGATCATTTTCCTGTGGGAGTTCATTCGAGCATGCAGTGATTGTCTTGGGGCCACTGACATTCACTGAAATCCCTTAGGTACTGTATGTTTGAAAATTCTTCCTCATATCAAATGTTTGAGGGGTTTAAAAACCAATCACCATTGGGACTTCTTGGTTTGTTAGTAGCATTCTTGGTCAAAATTCTCCTCTGAGATTCTTGCCTAGGCTTGCACTGACTTCAGTAGGAGTTGCTTCCATGTTGACCCCTGAATTTTTTCCCTCTGGAAACAGAGCTTCCCATTCAGGAAATAATGCAGCTGTGGAGCCCCATGCTAAGTGGGCATTTTCAGGAGCACATCCAGTGTGTCATAGACCTGGATACCTATAAAAACCATTATTCCCGTCAACCAGCTCTTTTTCCATAGAACATAAATAAACCGCTCTTATTTTATATGGGTGAGGGGAAGCGAAAGAAGAAATCAGGTCTGTTACACTGGTCAAACGTATAGGACATACGTAATAACAGAAATACATTTCATAATAATGTTCTTATCTAGCTACAGTGCACAAAATGGCAATAATAAATAATAATGATACATAAATATGTCTAGCTCAAGTAACCTCTGAATTCCTGGGTCTTTATCACTAACACATCGTGAAGCTGGCTGGTTCCATGTGAATTAGCAGTCGCTCTGCTGCTCAGAGACTAAACCCCAGTGATACATAGCTGCTAAGCCCCTGAGAGGACAGCAGCAATGATCGGCTTGTAGAAGAGCAAACCCTTACGATATTTTCTTTAGTTTACAGCCTGGATCCTTCAGTGCTTGACACAAAAGGTGAGGTGGGGAATATTTTGGCTCCTTCTCCTCCAACTCCCTGGAAAGAGAGAAAAGAAACGTTCCATTGTGGGTGCTGAAAAAAAAAATTCACTCTCATTTCAAGAGGTTGGCTCAGTAGTTTTTATTCTGGAGGAGACAATTCAATTATTTTTTTGAAAAATAAGCCTTTTAAACATTATCGGATGCTACTACCTCTTTATTCTGATGCAAAATTAGTAAATGGCAGATTTCTGGCATCAGAAATGTGTATTTTGAAAAGTGTAAGTGAATCGGGCTTGTTGACAGCCCAGGGAATTGAAGGTGTCTGTTATTGGCCAGGACAAAGATCCTGAACGAAAGACCATTAATGTTTATGGGAAAGACTCTCCTGTTGACTTGAATAGGCATTTCGTCAAGATTGTGGCAATGTAAGCAGTGGCAATGTATCATCAATACAATGTATTGAGTAAGGACGTCTGGATTTAGGCCTATGGTTGACAGATCCATTTGCACTCTGACAATAGCAGGTGCTATTATAACTACACATGCTGGATATTCATATCAATAAACCGACACACTCACCAAGGAACTAACTTTCGTAGCACTGACTCTTGTCTTTCCTCCTGCTCTTCCAGTCCAAACGTACAATCGTTCAGAGAGAGCGACTGCTCATTACGACAATTCTTTATGCAGAATGAAAGAACCATGTGGTCGATTTTTGTAAAGGGAATATTGCTCAGACCAATTTCTTGGAAATGATCCATTGCACTTTTGACAAACTCTTCTTCCTGAATCTCGTACAAACAGTGAAGCAACTCAAGCTGAAACTGCTTTTCCTGGACGGATCTGAAGGTCAGACCACAGCTTCTTTTTGCTACAGATCCAAACCACTTCAATAAATTCTGTTTAATTTCAGGTGAAATTTTACAGCCAAAGATTTTCTCTGTGTGATTCATTCTCTCTTTGTTTAAGAGACCAAACAGGAAACGTACCGTCAAGGTAAAAGAATTTTCTCTAGATTTTCCATAATTTTTCAAAATTTCATTCACATCTTTCTTCAGAGTCACTGAATCACACCCTTTTTCTTTATCTTCCACCAAGAGATAGAACAAAGCTGCAAAGAACTCTTGGAAACTTAAGTGAATGAAGCTGTAGACACTTTCAAAGCCGATATCTTTTTGGAAAACATTCTTAGTGAGAAAGAGGGACTGAATGTCAGATCCATCCAAACCATGCTTCCTCGCATCTTCTTCTTCAAACAGTATTTTATTGTTCAAGATCCCATCTGCAGCTAAGGAGCATAGCTTCTTCAGGTCAGTGTGTACGGATTCCTTTGAATTGGAATGGTTATCTAATAAACTGGACAGAAAGAGCATGTATACCGAGGTGGTTGTTTTTGAGCTTTTGGCTAGATCTTCTCCGCTCTCCATCTGTTGTTTCATCACCGTGCACAGGATCCAGCATACGATGGGAGCAAAGCACATGGTGAAGAGCATTTCATTCTCTTTTACAAAATCTAGAGCTTGTTTTGCTTGTATGGCATTTGCAAAGAATTTGCAGAAATACTCCTTCCTGTCCTCTTCAGAGAATCCCAGGATTGTTGCAATATGGGGAAACTTCAGACACTGCCGGAGTTTATCCAGAGCGGTGGGTCTCGTAGTGATTATTAAGTAGGATTTTGGAAGAATCGTTTTCCTTAATAAACTGCTCAGTATGATTTCCACTGGCTTTGTCTGACAGGGATCAGTGCACAGACTACTTTCTTGCTGATCAAAGGAAAATTTAAGTACATCAAAACCATCAATTATGAACAAAAGCTTCTCTGGATTCACCAAAATATCTTTGATGGGTGCGTTTCTGTCAGGACAATTGTTTAAAATCAGATCTGCAACGCTTCGACGCTCAGAAATACAGTTCATTTCCCTGCTATTGATGTAGAAGATGTAATCAAACTTGCCAGGATAGAGTTTTCCAAATGCCCAGTCTACCATGAGCTTCTTGGCTAACATTGTTTTTCCAATCCCAGCAGCTCCCTGCAGCACAATGGTTCTCAGTGGTGTTTGCCTGTTTCCACTAGCATCAAATAAAGTCTCCAGTTTAGTAGAACTAGCTCGCTTTGCCATGATTTCTGCATGCTCTTTCCCTTTGGCTCTTATTTCGTGCTTTCTCTCCTTCTGGTCACGATGTTCCTTTACAATCAGCAGCTTTGTGTATCTTGTGTTTAGTTCCACACACTCTCCAACTTGATTGTTCCTCTCTTCTATTAGTTGGTATTTTTCTCGTGTATGTTCCTTATACTTTGGTCTGTAATCTAATTCAGTGATATGGAGAATCAGAATCCGCGAATGCAGAAATTCAGGGGAAAAAGACAGATTTATCATTAAGGGGTTTCATAGTAGTGTTATTTAGATGCATATGCATCCCAGATTCTAATTAATAAGGGGAATAACAGATCATATTGCTGTGGGGGTGGGAGGGATTTCAGATGATGGAAAATAGATATTTTGAAATTAAATTTTAAAAATTGAATTCAGCTGAACATTGACTATACTAGTGAAACGTTTCCAGAGATAGAGGTTCTTCAGTATGGAGAGATGCAGGGAGTAGAAGGGAAAATATATACATGCAAGTTAATAGCTGATGTTTAAAAGTAGAATGATTCCCTCTATTTCAATGGGCTTTGGATCACCCCCCAACTCAGTTACTCATGAATTTGAGAATTTGGAAAACACACTGGGTCAAATTCTGGTTTCTGTAACACTGGAATAAATCAGAATAATGACTTAATTACAGGTACTCTAGATTTACACTGGTGTACCTGAGGTCAGATTCTGTCCCCAAATGACTATTATTTTGTCTTCTGATACACTGAACACTTGCTAGATGCACTGTAATGTCTGCAACGCTGCTAACAACTGGGTACATTTTCAAAATGTATGTCCCATACGTTACCTTGTGTCATTTTCAAACTCAGAGTTGCAACAGATAGAGATCGAGTAGATTGAGGCTGAACCAAAACTGAAAGAGAAATAACATGGGGTTAGTATGAGTCTCAGAGAAATGAGATGGGCATGAGCCACATATCAATGGATCTCTATTCCTTTTGTGGGAATGATACTTATAGAGCCAAGACTCAATCCTCTTGTTCTCATTAAATATCAAGGATGCTTACAGGATTAGGGGAAGTACATTCTAAAGAAACTTCATTACACTTTGGTCAGTTGCAGTGAGGGCCAGGAAGTGATGAATCCTGTGATGGGGCATCTGCCCCGCACTGGCCCTGATAGGGTTAAAACCCAGCCTACAGGGCTGCAAAAAACAGCCAATTAAGGCAGCGGCTGCAGCCAATTAGGGCAGCAGCTGGACCAGCCAATCAGGGCCCAGCTGCCCCATATAAAAGGAAGCTGCGAGCCAGAACCAGGAGTCTGCTGCAGGAAGCCCAAAGGAGGGGACTGGCTTCCTAGAGGGATGCAGAGGCTAGCACCGTGTACAGGGCTGCTAGGGTTTGCAGGCCCAAGGCCCTGGGAAGAGGGTGAAGGAGCCAGAAGCAGGAGCCGAAGGTGCTGGGGCTGTGGGGAAGTGGCCCAGGGAATTGCGACAGACTGGTGCAGAAAGAAAGGAGGGGCAGTGGGAAGCTGTTGTTTAGAGTATCCCTGGGCTGGGACCCAGAGTAGTGGGCGGGCCTGGGTCCCCCCCCCCCACTTGCTGCTGAAGAAGAGGCCAGGCTATGGACTGCCAAGCCGCTGCGAGGAGTGGCTAGACTGTTGTGGAAGGAGTCGCCCTGGAAGGGGGGAACCCAGATTGTGACACAGCCAGAGGGCTGTGCCACGAAGCAGAGGCAGTGAGACTGGAACTGCAGTGGGTCTGCAGGCGGAGATGAGGACGGGAGTGCCACCACCACCGGAGGGCACACCTGTTGACCAGCACTATTTCCTGAAACGGCCAGCAGGAGGCACCAGTGTGGTGAGGACCCAATGACAAATCCTTAAAATATGTAAAAAGCAACAAAGAGTCCTGTGGCACTTTATAGACTAATGGATGTATTGGAGCATAAGCTTTCGTGGGTGAATACCCACTTCGTCAGACTCATTAAAATATGAGTCCAAAGCAACAGAATAATACTTCAGGTGGAGAGGAGGGGGAAAGTGCTTCGTTTTCAAACTAGTGTAACTCACAAAAATGGCAAAACCAATTTTATGCAAATTGTCCTTATATTCTCAATGGGCTGAGATCATCTTGGACACCTTGTTTGAGAAGGTTACGAAGTGTGTGTGTGGGCGAGGCAGAGGGTCTAGAAAAGGGGGGATAAGAATGGAAGGGGGAAAACATCGGTAACTGTAGCACTATCACTGCAGCTTTGGTCTATCTAGTGAGGTCCAGCAACTCTGAGCCACAGAGCCACCCACAGGCAGTGGTGTCAGGCTGCTGGAAAGCTGAGCAGTCCCTGGGGCTGTTATAATTCATGCCAAGGGCGTGGGCCCTAGAGAAGCCCCAAATCTCAGGGGGTCACAAGGTTATTACATGGGGGGTCACGAGCTATCAGCCTCCACCCCAAACCCCGCTTTGCCTCCAGCATTTATAATGGTGTTAAATATATAAAAAGTATTTTTAATTTTTTAGGGGGGTCACACTCAGAGGCTTGCTATGTGAAAGGGGGTCACCAGTACAAAAGTTTGAGAACCACTGGTTTAGCTCCTGTGTGATGGGCGGTGCTTTCTCCCACATAAAAATAAAATTTGGGGCATGACCATGCAACCTGGAAGCGCAATAGGAGCAGAATCAGGCTCTTACAATAGCATTCTGCTTCTCACAGGTCTTTCTTTTTCTCGGTTACCTGTATGGTGTCTGTCTATATTTTACATAACTACTTATGTAGAAATGTATTATACACTAACTACAGCTGATTCATGGCATAATAAATGCAGTGCTCATCTAGACAACATGCAATAAGAGCTACTAATAAAAGAGAGGCACAATAGTTTCACTGTCATTCTAGAAAAATATTATGGACCAAATTTTCAAAGAGCAGCATCCCTTCTACTGATGCAAACTGACGTATAGGTGCAAATCTGGGTACTCCCAGTAGGTACAGAGCAGGTTGTTAGAAGTGCAAATGCTCTGATTTAGACCTGCAGTTATGGGGCCGCACTTTTTGCAGGTGCAAAAAAAGGAGGCTGGAGTTTTGCAAGTTCACCCCATATGTGTCTCTGCCTTGATTGGTGACTCCCACCGGTTTCCTCAGGGTTTTGGAATCCGTTAGGTGGCATTAGCTTGCTGCTGCTGCTACTACTGCTGCTCCTTCTGCTGGAGCTGCAGTGGGGAATATTAACGAAGAAGGACTCACAGGGGTAGCAGCCGCGTTAGATTTTTTTTGTACCTGTCTCTTTTTCCTCTTGGAGTTTCACGGCAGAGTTTTTCAGACCGATTTTGGTGAAGATTTCGATCGCTACGTTCGCTGCACTGTCTTCGCCATAGAACTCTATCAGGAGACTGGCCACATCCATTTCGTCGGCATTCTCCAGCTTGCTCCGGGGGATTTTACGTTTCGTCCCCTCATAGCGAAAATCAGATAATTTGTGTTTAAATTTTTTTAAATCTTTCTTTTCGAGATCCTCCAGTTGTTGCACAAGGATGTCAGTCAGGGTCTTGTCTTCACTCATCGTGTGCTATTAGGAATGGTCTGAAACTGAATCAAGAACATTAGAAGATTAAAGCTAAACTCCATCAGACTATTAAAACCAAGAGACATCATAAAGTTGCAGTCACTGCACAAAACAAACACCTTCCCATGGAACCAAAGGAATTAGCTCAGCAGATGTTATCGTCTGCATTGTGTGTTACTAGAGATTTCTTGTAACAGTTATTTTCCTAGTTTACTCTTTACAGTGTAAGTATTGTCATAGCAGATCAGATCAATGATCCATATAGTCTGGGATCCTACCCCCAGCACCGTCAGCCCCTGAGGCTTCAGAGAAACATGTAAAACTCTTGTAATGGACAATTATTGAATGACCTCTCCATAGGACTTCTTCCTATCCTCCATCAATTAGGGTGTGACTACAGTCATAAAGCAGGAAAGTTTAACCCCCTACTGGATGGAATCAGAGCTGCTCAACTGAGTGTCAGATTAACTGAAGCTGGTTGGAAAATGTGAAAGTGTTTCCCCCCAAAAATGAGAGCGATGAGGTAGAGGAGGCAATGTCTTTTATTGGACCACTTTCTGTTGGTGGCAGGGACAAGCCTTCAGGCTCCACAGAGCTCTTTGTCTGGAGAAAGTTACCAGAAGGTCTGAGCTAAATACAAGATGGGACACATGTTGCAGGAGACACTTAAAATGAAGTGGGCAATCAAGGTTAGTGTTTAGTGACAACAGAGCGATGAATTTAAGTTCCCAGGCTCATCTTTTGAAGGTCTTGTGCAGAGAGTTTTCAAAAATTGTTGAACTTGTTCTGAGTTAGAAGGGCTCAAAGTGGATCTGTTAGGGGTTTTTTCAAACCTTTTTTTATAAATGTTTTTATGATTTTTTTTTAAATCTTTACTGAAAACAGGTTTTTTGGTAAATGAAAAGTTTCTATAACCATAGTTTTAAAGTTATTAATAAAATACAATTAAAATGAGATTAAAATATGAAATTTTGGGCAACAGACAAAAATTTCTTGACAAACAATTGTTCCCAAGTACAGCTATTTCTAGAGTAAACGAGAAAAGGGACTATTCTTGACATCATTCTAAGTAACAGACTTGGTACAAGAAGTAGCTACGTTTGAGTCACTCACAAATAGAGACAACAATATATTTAAATGTAACATCCCTATAGAATGGACTGTACCAAAAATCAGATCTGTCACACTGTAGAAAGGAAGATTTTATAAAAATGAGGAAGTGAGTCAAAAACCCCTGATATAAAAATGAGGACATTAAAATTCTTAGACACAGTACAAGGGCTACTTTGACTATGTCTACACTACACCACTTACGGCTGATTGTGACTTCTTTCTAGATATTTCTTGATAACATCTTCCAGGCTTCACAACACTATGTTGAACAGTGTCTGTACATTCTGGTGTAGTTGTATCGGCAATACCTTCCTGCTTTGCCAACCATGTTAGGGTCACTTGTAGAAACAGGGCCATGAAGCTCATTGGTATTATCATAAATCACTGTCTATGGCTGTATTGTAGACATAGTATTTTCAATGGTTTCACTGGTGCAAAAGATGCTGCTATACTTATGCTTAAAAGCTGGTTTAAGTGGTCTCTTAATGAAATGTATGGTGCCATCACCAGTGCTGAACTATCTGAATTCATACAGAATACATCAGGCCATTCAGAATGGGCATCTGCTGCAATAAAACAACCCCCACTGGGATGATTTGGGGAAGCTATCTGTGTATGGCTTACAAATTCTGTCTGTGAGTATCTGTGTCAGCCTGCAAACTCCATTTTGAAAGTGGGGCTTGTTGCCTTCTCTGTTTCCTTTAACTCCATGTTGGATTGAAATGCCTAGGGCTGGTGGCCCAGGACTAATCATAGAGAGTCATTAAACCTTGATGGTCTTCTATTCAAATAGAAACAGCCTGAAACAAAAGGTTGGCTACCAACCAGGAGAACCAATCTGTCCAGGTGGGCTGGTAATTAAGCAACAGGTCATATGATGAGTGATTCTGATCACCTGATGAGGTAGAACTGCAGTCACTTGACAAAGGAGATGGGAGGTTATAAAAGAGAGCTTCTGAGTCACCATCCATTTTGAGAAGAGAGCTGAAGCAGAGGAAGTTTGGACAGGAGAGCAGAAGGGTATTGACTGCAGAGGTCAGTGTCCGAGAGACTCCATGGTTCAGAGGAGAAGGCATGTGCAGGAACACATGCCTTCTCAGAGGGCTCTGCCCAAGCTCAAAGAACTCTGCAGAGTGGTTAGGAAACAGAGGCAGGAACATGCATACAGGTGTGTATATTACTTTGTCTAGATCTGTGTATCTCCCATGCTATCTCATTAGAGAGCCAGGGTGTTTTAGACTCCTGTGCAAAGTCTGTGTGTGCATGTTTGCTTCATTATCACATGCCCCTGAAGAGATTAACTGTAAACTCAGAGTGCCCACACCGCTGGAGTTCTGGGGGAGGGTGTGCTTAAGCTACAGAAAAATCTGAGGGGTCAGCACTGGTCCTAGGGGCTAGACAGTTGGACTACAGGATCTCAGCCCTCAAAGAAGGTGCTAGACAGAGAATCTCCACACACAACTCCTTGCCAGGGCTTTCATTTCTACAGTTCTCAGATGGCCTCCAGATAGTCCTTAAAGTACCTGTGGCCTGAGCTTTGCTGGAATAAGCACTCTGGTACCACTCATTAGGCAATGCTGACCTACACGCAGCTGATTTTTTTTTTTTTTTTCAAACAAGAACAGCTGGAGGCAGTTGTTTGCATGCATTAGTCCATCCACTCATCACAATGTCATGTCCCTGGGCCAGCAGGGGATCATGTTGAGTATTGTGTTGTACCATGTCATTTGTCACTGGCAAGGGGTCAGGACATAGTGACTGTCTTTGGTTCCACTTCAGTATTCTCACCTGTTGCTTTCAATGGCAAGTTTGACAAGCAATCCATACTCACCTCATTGGCTGGTACTTTTGAATTCCGAGCAGGGCCGGATCTAGGCACCAGCAAAGCAAGCAGGTGCTTGGGGCAGCAAATTTGCAGGGGCGCAAGAATCCAGCATGAGAGCTGAGAACCAACAGGGAGCCCTGGTAGTTGTAGTTCCTTGGTTAGCTCCCTGCCTATAGAGCCAGCCCTGGAGCAGGGAAAGAACTACATTTCTCAGCATTCCCTTGGCCGCAATTAACAGGAAAGGGAGGGGGAAGGAGTGTAGAACTGAAACCTCATGCTGCAGCTTGCTGTAAACGGTAGGGACAGGGCCAGCTCTAGGATTTTTGCCTCCCCCCACCTCAGCCCTGGCTTCCCCCGCACCTCTGTATTGCCCCAGCCCTGGAGTCTCCCCCGCCCACATCCCCTGCTGCCCCAGTTCTGGCCCCCACCTGCACCCCCCTGCTGCCCCAGCCCTGGGATCTCCCCCCACCCGCACCCCCTGCCACCCCAGCCCTGGACTCTTCTGCCCCTGCCCCCCGCACCTCCTGCTGCCCCAGCCCTGGGCTCTCCCCCAAAGAAAGAATTGGGTGGACTAAATGCACATTGCACCTCTCTATCTGAAACCTAGCAAGGCAGGTACGTGGATCCCACTAGAATTTAAAATGAAAAGTAAGGGAGGGGAGGCTCTACTAGACTGTCAAGTATCAGGGGGTAGCCGTGTTAGTCTGTATCTACAAAAACAACAAGGAGTCTGGTGGCACCTTAAAGACTAACAGATTTATTTGGGCATAAGCTTTCGTGAGTAAAAACCTCACTTCTTCGGATGCATTCTTCTACTAGACTGGGCAGCTTTAGATACAGTACCAGGCATGTAGGAGGATTTACACTTCTGAGCCGTGGAAGCAGAAATTGACTTTTCTTTTCCAGATTTAGCTAATATTCAGAAAGGGAATGCAGCACCTGCCTTCCAGATTTGAACACGCTCAAAATTCAGGAGTGCTCAAGCTCAATTTGGGCAGCTGTTACTTCATTTCTCCCAAATCAAATATACTGATCCACTGTAACTTGCTGTAGGAAAAAGTAGAATAAATTGAGCAAGAAATGCTTCCCAGTGGTTATTAGGACTGGAATTGCTATTTTCAACAGATATTGCTTTTTTATTATTATTATTAAGTTTTAGTTTTATTTGTTTAAAAGGAAGACAGTGATATTGCATTGGCAAATTCCCCATAGAAACAAAGAATGGAACAAAAGAATAATAAAGGCACCTCAACTTTTTCTCATTTATGTAGGACAGTCTTATAATATGCATCCAGATATCCTCCAATCACACAAGCTGAAAATTGTTCCACTTTACTGCAGTTCTGTAACCATATGGGAACCAATCCTGTCTGTGTTCTGTGCACATCCAAAATTCCTGCTGAATGACCCGCCCTGGGAGCGAGTTACCAGTGACCCAGGGCTGGGGCGGCAGGAGGGTGCGGGGGGAAGGGGCAGCCAAAATTTTTTTTGCTTGGGGTAGCAAAAAAACCTAGAGCCAGCCCTGACTCCGAGAGCCCCCCAAGAATATCGCTCAGCTCTGTAATCATGCTGGAGCCGTTGTCAGGACTCCTTTCGGTAGGTTAAAAATGGAAACTAGAGCTGGATGTCTATAACTAGAGTAAGGGCTTATCTGCACAGGGAAACAGCCCGGAATAGCTATTGCGGACTGGCTATTTGGCACTAACTCTCCATATAGACACTCCTATTGCGCACTAAGAGCACTTCTGGACTTGCATCAACTTTCTTTTGATTTATGCAAATCATCTTATCAGTGGTGTAGCTGCCATGTGCAATTTGAGTCTTTGAAAAACTCATTTAAGCTTATTTTGCTCTTTGACTACACTCAGCAGCCTCTCAAGCAGCCTTTCACCCCGCTTCAGTCAGAAAGGGATTAAAACCAGCTCTGGGAAAGGGCTGCCCCGAGGAGCCAATCAGGGGAGGGCAGGTAGCAGCCAATCTGGGCCTGGGAGGGGTGGTATAAAAAGGGCTGTGAATTAGGAGGCAGGCAATCTGTCTCACTCCAGCCTTGGAGGGGGAAGGACCTGGCTGTCTGGGAGTACAGAGTATCTTCAACAGAGCAGTGCTGGGGAAGGGGCAGTCCAAGATGGGGAGCTCAAACCTGGTGATCTACCAGGCTGAGGCCTGACAGGAAGGTCTAAGGAGGTACTGGGGCTGTAGGGAAAGGCAGCAGGTCCAACCCCCTAGCCAGTGATGAGTGGCCATTGCATACTGCAGTTTGCCCCTGAGTAAAGGGGCTAGATGAGGACTGGCAGTGGGTCACTGAGGCGAGGTGGGATCAGGGGAGTGGGGTTCCCTGTGTGAGGGGCAGCACCCAAGGTAAGGGGCACCGTGGTCTGGGAGGGACGTGGGGCCCTCACGTGCTGGAGATAAAGGGACAGGGACAGAGAGGCAGGTAACAGAGGGTGAGACACCGGCCCATAGAGGGCACTCCAGGGCTGAAAGAGCTAATTCCAGGACGACCAGCAGGAGGCGCCGTGCCGGTGAGTCACTGCTCTGCTACACCTCCAAAGTGCAAGGCCTAGCTACATATACACACTGTTGTTCTGACTGGTATCTGAGACACAGAACACAGTGAGCAGTACTAGAGGGCTCACAAACTATTTAAAAGGGCACTACCCTATACACTACATTTTTGTAACTTACACCATCACTTACATGGGTTCTGAACGTAGCCCTACAAAATCGATTTCATATAAGGTGTCTCAGCAAAATGTCTACCACATATACAGAAGTCAGGAGGAAGGGGTGTCTATAGAAAGTGAGACTGAGTCCCCACTCCATCTGGCAGTGGGAGTCAAATTTTAGACAACAGACCCTGTGTCCTCTCCCATCCTGCTGCAGATCAAAAGGTCTCCACACCAAAAGAAAACCTAAACCTGGACTGTTTCCTCCCTGAGATGTTACTGATATCAAGGCCCAAGGCGGGCTGAAATGGAATCAAGTTCTTGACCATCTTCACAACATACTGTCAACCTCTGGAACTCCTTGCCAGAGGGTGTTGTGAAGGCCAATACTATAACAGTGTTCAAAAGGGAGCTAGATAGATTCATGGAAGATAGGTCCATCAATAGCTATTAGCCAGGATGGGCAGGAATGGTGTCCCTAGCCTCTGTTTGCCAGAAGCTGGGATTGGGTGACAGGGCATGGATCACTTGTCTGTTCATTCCCTTAGGGGCACCTGCCATTACTGTCAGAGGACAGGATACTGGGCTTGATGGACCTTTGGTCTGACCCAGTATGGCCATTCTTATGTTCCCTAAAAAGGAATATACCCATGAAGGGTTGGCTGGCCCTTTAAAGGAGGTTACAGGCCCGACAATGCCCTGTTCCTAGTTACGGTCTAGGATTTCACAGCAAGAGATAGTGAGAAGGGGCGTCTGGGGAAACAAGCAGCCCCATTCCTTCAGAACAGGGAGAGCCTGAGGGGAACAGGGAAAACCCTCTGTGCATCTGTCTCTCTCTCTCTCTCTCTCTCTCTCTCAGGTTCCAGTTCTTATGAGTGTATCGCAAATCTCATGCAATTTGGGTGGGTTTTTTTTTAAGTTTCTCATGATCTTCTGATTTCCCACATCAAACCTGAACATTTTCACTTGCAATGGCCACCCATTATTTCCAAGGGGACTGAAATCACAGGCTGCCTCTGCCCTCAGTCAAGAGGTGTCTAATTCCCTTCTAAGTTGGGATGTAAAAGTGAGGCTGCCCTTGGTAAAGCTTGATGACGTTTCCACTGGGACTGAAGCCAGGCCTCCCACCACCAATATGGCTTTTTGTGGCTACAGAACAGGCCAGGACACTGGGACATGGAAGGGGAGTGTGGGATGCAGGAGGAGTCCGAGGGACTGCAGAGGAATGTTATGGGAACAGAAGGGCACTGGCAGGGTACAAGGGAATATGTGGGGCAGGAGGGGACTGAGAAAGTGTAGGGGAATGTGGAGAAATGGCACACGGCGCCATAGGGCAGCCATAAGGGCTCTAGACCAGACACGGGCCTCTATGCCAGCGCAGAGCCCGTGCAGTCAACTCACAACTGCCTCTGTAGAAGCCACAGGGGCCATTCCTGGGTAGGGAGCAGGTGTGGGATGGAGACAGGCCAGAGAAGGGAGGGGGCATGTTGAGTATGGGAGGAGGAGTGGCCGGAGTGATTCTGAACCTCTGCAGTGGTCTCTAAGTGCCTTCCAACAGGGGTACAAACTAGGGTAGCCTTCCCGCCTGGCCTGGCCTGCACCGAAGGCCAGGCTAGCTTTTGGTAATGCCAGAATAGGGCAGCCCAAGCTTTGATTTGTCTTACATAAATATGACACCTCGTAAATGTCTTATGTCTACTTTCGTTCTGAATGTATCGACTGAGTTTGCACTGTTTGAAGAGATGGCAGATAAGCCAGGTGAATAGTCCCTGTAGACCAGTTACCTGCTATAAGGGAGCTAGGTGCTCAGCAGCAGCTAAGGCTTTAGATAAGAGCAGTTCTGCACTTCACTTGAATGATAGCACAGCTCACAAGGCCAGTCCTAACAGCTTAATGACTGATCATAAAGAACAACAAATGACGTCTGTGATCCAAGAGCCTGGTACCTGCAGGGTTTCCCAGTGTATTTTGCTGTCACATTCAGAAAGTGATACTTACAATTTCTATTATAAAACCTACATCCAGGTATTAACAGTCAAGGGAAGTATTATGAATTGCTACTGTAAACCACTGCATTGAGTGGCCATTATACAAGGGATGGATTTCATCCCAAATTTTAAAATGTGCCTGGTGAATGAGAAGCAGTTTTGTCTCTTTCACAGATTCACGGCAGTGTTGCATGCTTGGTAACAGGAGAGCTGTGAAACTCTCAGGCCCTGGGTGGAACTCTGGCATGTTGTTCAAGAGAAGAGTTCTAGGCACAGGAGTAACACCATATCCTCTGTGAAAGCACCTCTGGCTAGATGATCCATAGACCAGTATTAGCTTTGGCTTCAGAAGAGGCTGTTCACCCACTCGGACACATGCTGGAGATTTCATGCAGCCAGCAGCAAAGCATCATTAGAGTTTCTGGAACTTATAGATAATTTTCTAACACAAAAGGTTTTGCACCCAACTAGAGGCAACTCTATTTTGGACTTTGTTAGGATGGATAAAGATGACTTGATCAATGAACTGGAAGTTGATGGTTGCCTAGGGACCAGAGATCATAGCCCGATTACCTTTATTCTGGGAAAAAAGAGAGAGTCAATTCTTTAAGAAGTGATTATTAGATGACCAAAAAGCCACACTTCCATAATCAAGAAAGAGGACAACATTGGCTAGGAGCCCATCCCCGTTCAGTGGAGAAGCAAAGTCAGCATTTAGAAATAAAAGCACAGTATAGAACAAAGGGAAAGAAGAGAAATAGATAACAACCAATATAAATTAGAAGTTATGAGGTGCAGAAAATTCAAAAGGGAAGCTAAAGATATTAGGAAAAATCCATGCTGGCAAGATGGTAAGAAGGAGTTTTTTAAAGTTGATCAGGAACAAAATAAAACCTAAAAATGCTATAGGCCTGCTATTAGATGGAGGTGGTGAAATTGTTAATACAGATGTAGAAAAGGCAGAAGTGTTCAATAATTGTTTCCGATCTGTATTTGGAAAGAAGCAGGATAATGTATTCATATCACATAGACTCATAGACTTTAAGGTCAGAAGGGACCATTATGATCATCTAGTCTGACCTCCTGCACAACACAGGCCACAGACTCTCACCCACCCACTCCTATAACAAATCCCTAACCTATGTCTGAGTTATTGAAATTCTCAAATCATGGTTTAAAGACCTCAAGGTGCAGAGAATCCTTCAGCAAGTGACCCGTGCCCCACACTGCAAAGAAAGGCGAAAAACCTCCAGGACCTCTGCCAATCTGCCCTGGAGGAAAATTCCTTCCCGACCCCAAATATGGTGATCAGTTAAACCCTGAGCATGTGGGCAAGACTCACCAGCCAGCATCCAGGAAAGAATTCTCTGTAGTAACTCAGATCTCATCCCACATGAGGATGAAGTAGTTGTTTCCAGTCCATTAGTAACAACTAAGGATGTTAAACATCATCTACTAGGGACAACAGGCCCCAGATAACTTGCACCCAAGCATCCTAGAAGAGTTGACTAAGGATATCTCTGACCTGCTGATGTTAGATTTTAATAAATCTTAGAATCCTGGAGAAATTCCCAAAGACTGGAAGAGTACTAATGTCATGCCAGTATTCAAAATGGACATGTGGAATGCATATGTAACTATAGGTCGGTTAGCTGGACATCAATCCTGGGCAAACTAATGGAAAAGCTGATATGGGATTCAATCAATAAAAAAATCAAGGGTGGGAATACAGTTAATGCCAATCAACATGGTTTTATGGAAAATAGGTTTCATCAAACAAACCTGATTTCATTTTTTAGAGTGATTACAAATGTGGTTGACAATAGTAACTGTTGAGATGTAATAGACTTTTGTCAGGTATTTTGTTTAGCACTGCACAACATTCCGATTACAAGATTAGTAGGATACAATATCAAAGCACACATTCAATGGATTAAGGACTGATTGACAGAAGTCAGTTGGAATCAGTATTAAATGGGGGTGGGTCTAGTGGAGTTCAGAAGGGTTTGGTTCTAGACCCAATGCTAATCAATATTTTTATCAATGATCTGGAAGTAAACAAAAATCACTGCTGGTAAAATTTGTGAATGACACAAAGGTTGGTGGAGTAGTAAATAATACTGAGGACGAGGCAGTCACGCAGGATCTGTCTGCACTGCAATCTGAGTTGCTATTGCAGCATGGGTAGGCATACCTGAGATAGCTTGGAACAAACTAGCTCGCTAAAAATAGCAGTGTAGCCATGGCTAGCTGCCCAAGTACATACCCAGGGTCCTAGACAGAATTGTCATTGGGCGGCTAGCCCATCCTCTGCCCATGCCTTGGTGACTACACTGCTGTTTTTAGCTAGCTAGCTCTATCAAAGCTAGCTCAGCTGTGTCTACACATGCTGCAATCACACCTCTGGTTGCAGTGTAGCTATACCCACCACAGGGCCATATGAATTGCTTGGTAAACTGGGCCCTTCAAACAAAATCCAGCCAAATGAAAGGTCATACATCTAGGAACAAAGAATGCAAGCCCTGCCTACAGAATGGGGGACTGTATCCTGGAAAGCATTGACTCTGAAAAAGATTTAGGGGTCATAGCAGATAAGCAACTCAACATGAGGTTCTAGTACGTTGCCATGCCAAAAAGGGCTAATGCAAACCTTGGCTGTGTAAATGAGGGATCAGTGAGTAGAGAAGTGATTTTTACCTCTGTGTATGGCATTGGTGAGACCAATACTAGAGTATTGTGTGCACTTCTGATGGCCACTCTGTAAAAGGAGGTTGAAAAATTACAGAGGGTGCAAAAAGGAGTCACAGAAATGATTCAAGGGCTGGAGAAAATACCCTTCAGGGAGAGACTTAGAGCTCCATCTGTTTAGTTTATCAAAAAGAAGACTGAGAGGTGATGTGATTACAGTGTATAAATATCTTCGTGGGAAGAAGATACTGGGTACTAAGGGACTCTTTGATTTAGCTGGGAAAAGCATAACAAGAACCAATGGCTGGAAGTGAAAGTCAGACAAATTGAAAGTAGAATAAAGGCACATATGTTTACCAGTGAGAGCCCCTAACCATTGGAATACACTACCAAGGGTAGTTGTGGCTCCTCCCTCTCTTGTTGTCTTCAGATCAAGACTGGAGGCCTTTCTGGAAGATATTCATTAGTCAAACACAAGTGATTGGGCTCAATACAGGAGTAACTGGGTGAATTTTAAGAATCTGTGTTATCCAGGAGATCAGACTAGATGACGTAATGCTCCCAACTGGCCTTAAAATATATGAATCCATCTTCTCAAAGATGAGCTTGTGAATGTATAATTAACTCTTGGAACTCATTTACACACTGTATACCTTGTGGCAAAGAGTATTTATTAGTTTTAAACTTGTTGCCTTTCAATTTTATTGACTATCCTCTTGCTCTCATTTTATGAGAGGCTAAATAAGACCTACCTTCTCTAACCCATTCATTACTTTCTGTTCCATTCTATCTTGTCACCTCTGATAATATTTGCAGTATTTTCTATTCCATTCTTTACACATCATAAGTACTTTTTTGGGGAGGGGTGGGCATGTTGATCTATATTACACATTCGGCAGAGGTTTTCACTAAGCTGCTCACAGTGATAACTTTTTCCTCAGTGGTTACACTGGATGTGGAACCTAGTAATGTGTATGAATAGTTCAAATTATGTATCACCTTGCACTAGTCAACATTTAATTTCATCGGTCAGTGTGGCCCACTTGCCTAGCTTTGCATGAAGTCCATCTGAAGTTTCTCGCAGTCTTCTCTAGTCCTGAGAAACCCAAATAATTTTGGCCACTTCACTGTTCTTGCCCTTCTCCATGTCATTAGTGAATCCAATAAGCAGCAATGCAATGCACAACTGGATGGTACTTCGCTTTTAGCCTTTTGCCATGTTGAAAGCTGACCATTTACTCTTATTCTTTGTCTGTCCCAAAACCAGTTTCTAATCCATGACGGTAATTTACTTCTCACCTCAGGGTAAATTTCTTTAATACCCTTGAGAAAGGCTTTGTCAAAAGCTTTCTGAACATCTAGATAAACTATGTCAACCATCCACTTCCAATTTGCCCACTATTTTATCATCATGCTCAAATAATTCTGGAAGATGAGAGGGGCCTGGGTTTCCTTTACAGAAGTGATGGTGGGACTGTTCCTATCACATTGTATTTGGTTTAAGGCTTTTATAATTGTTTCTTTCATTTTTGTTTCATTCAGTTGACCAGGTGCACAAGTAAGGCTCACTGGTATATAATTCCCAGGAGCACCCAGCACATTTCTTAAAAGTAGGTTTGCTACTGATCTAGGTCCTCTGATATAGCATATAGATGAGCTTGCATATTATTGTCAGGAGCTGAGCCATTTCATTCTTCACTCTCCTCTGAACTCATGGGTGTGACCCATCCAGGCCTGCGTGCCTGATGCTCTTCGATTGACTAGTTTGTTCCAGGAGCTCACTTGTAACCCCACAATATTATCTGAGAAAGACTCTTGGTGGATTTCTCCTTCAGCTCCCAAAAACTGTCCCTCCCATCTTCTCTGGGTCCCGCCCACAACTTTCAATGTTCCTTCACCCTGCAGGTCTTCTTTCTCTCCTTAGTTTCCTATGGGCTTGTCTATACTACCAGTTACGTCGCTCAAGGGTCTGAAAAAACCACCCCCTTGAGCGACGTAACTTACATCGACTTAAAGTAGTGTCTACACCATGCTATGTCATCTGGCTGAGGTGGAGTAGTTACGTTGATGTAATGCGTCTTCACCAGACATGCTGCAGCGGCAACGATTTAGCATGGTAGTGAAGACAGGCCCTATAATTCTTCCTCTCTCTCCCACCCTCCCCTGTTCCCATTCCACATCTCTTCTCTTCCCATTCCATGTGCCCTTTTCCTTCCCATGTTTTCTCTCTTCTTTCTCCTCTTTCTCATTCCATCTGTTCCCCACTCCTTTCTCCTATTTCCATGTTTCCCCTTTCCCTCGTCCAGGTCTTCTCTTCCCTCCTTCAGAATACACAGGTGTGTGATGGCTTTCAAGACAGCGAGAGATCATAAACAACCACCTGTGGCTAAAACGTTTCAAAGCAGTCTAGGGGATTAAGATACTTCTTCTTTAGAAGTTAATGCCAGATGCGTCTAAAGACCCGGCATTTCAGCGGCGGGTCCCGGGGCACTTCGGCGGCGGGTCCCAGAGTGGAAGGACCCCCCCGCTGCCGAATTGCTGCCGAAGACCCAGTACTTCGGCGGTGGGTCCCGGAGTGGAAGGACCCCCGGCTGCCGAATTGCCGCCGAAGACCCAGCACTTCGGCAGCGGGTCCTGGGGCGGAAGGACCCCCCGCCGCCGAGAGCCCCGGCCCCACGAGAGTTTTCCGCGGCCCCTGGAGCGAGTGAAGGACCCCGTTCCAGGGGCCCCAAAAAACTCTCGTGAGGGCAAATTGCCCCAATTGCACCCCCCCTCTGGTCGGCCCTGTCTAGTTCATGAGTTTGCAAGAAAACTCTTTATAACTTTCTAAAGACCAACTGTGTTCAAAACGGCAAATGCAGGTCGTTCAGGTGCAGGCTTAGTAGTGGCTATGGAATCCTAACCTCTGTCAGATGTAAAGCTGCCAAGGAAGCATAAAGCTGCAAGATACTAGAGGAGCAAGGGGAAAGATTCCTCCTTAACACAGTTTTAGGTTTACAATTGATAGACAGGCAGCATGAGATAAATCCCCTCCTCTAACTTCATAAAGCTGTTGATTAAGCAAGATTAATTTAAGTCAAGGTAAAACAGAGTGTGATGCACTTACTGTGAAAGTCCACAGAGAACTTGGGAGCCAGCTTCCTTTCTTTGCCCCGGTTTGCTGTTTAGTCCCACAAATACAGAGACAAAAAGAACCCAGGACAGGGAACAAGCAGCCCTTCTGCCCTCTCTCCCCAGCCTTCAATCTGCTTTAGAGAGTGAGGAAAACACCACCTGTGAAAGTGAAATTCAGAGCAACCGCTTTACAAAGTTAACCCTTCACCCACCTTAACACAGTCGGAGCCTCTTAGGACCAATTTTTGCCTGGCTTTTAGTGCATGCATGGGAACAGGTGGGGGGGAAGTGTGAATAAGCATTCCCCCACCTTGCATGACCTGTGCAAAGGCCAGGTAAAATTACAGTACTGGCACTCAGTCCCAATGTACACTGAATTATAGGAATATAGGGGTGGGAAGGGATGTTGAGAGGACATCTAGGCTGGCCCCCTGCACGGAGGCAGGATCAAATGAACCTAGAGCATCCCAGACAGGTGTTTGTCTAACCCAATGGTTCTCACCCTATTTACCATTGTGGGCTGCATATGTAGCTCTCTCTGTGTTATGTGGGCCACATCCACACAATACATATACTACCTGGATGGACTTGAGGATGTCACATGGGCCACAGCTGTGTGCTGATTGGACTCAAGCTGCCTGCAGGTTGAGAACCACTGGTCTAATCTGTTCTTAAAAACCTCCAGTGATGGGGATGCCACAGCCTCCATAGGTAACCTGATCCAGTGGTTATATATCCTTACAGTCAAAGTTTTTCCTATAATCCAATATCTCTCTCCCTTGCTGCAAGCTGAGCCAATTACTTCTTGTCCTACCCTTAGTAGACATGGAGAACACTTGATTATGAGCCTCTTTATTCTGATCTATTGTTTTACAATCTATAAAATCCAGCTTTTGGGTGCCTGGCAGCTGCAGACATTTTTGGCAGATGTAAGCTAGGAGGAGCTTTTCCAAGCTTTAAATGGCGACTGCGCTGGGGGACATCACTTCTAAAGCAGATTGATGGCCATAAAATGGAATGGTCGCTGGCCCCTGCCAGGCTGTAATTCACCATAAACCCCCTCTTTCTCCTCCCTTTCCCTGCCCGCATCTCTACCGGCTGACCAACGCGCCATCCACTCCACCATCCATGTGCTCAAAATGGCGACCACATGCTAGCTCTTCCCCTACCCCCGCTCTCACACAGCTGATTCAAATAATCAAACTTTGAACTGGTGAATAAGTTTATTGAAACATGATATAGAAAAATAAGCCATAAAAATAAATAGTTTGCATGCCCTGCATGAGGATAAGGCTATCATAGCGTTGTATAAGGTATCTTTAACATCATTTTATCACGGCATTCTAGGTGGCATATGTCACCTCATAACAATTATTGCTCATAGAGATTGCAAAGCCATACTAATCTTATGGCACCAGGAAGAGGTGTATTTAATAGTCAATTCATCATTGCAATCGAGGAGGTAAATGTAACATCATAACATTTCACAGGCATAGGAATTGCAGAGGCAAAGACCTAGCAATTATTAATTATTAAAGTTCTCGACAGTCACTGTGGAACTCCCCTCGATTTTTCTGTGCACTTTGTGCATGTCTGAAGAGGATAGAAAGCAGCGTTTAAAGCAAAGAAAGTGCTCAATTTTGGTAGAAAGCAACAGAGGGTCCTGTGGCACCTTTGAGACTAAGTGAGGTTCTTACCCACGAAAGCTTATGCTCCCAATACTTCTGTTAGTCTCAAAGGTGCCACAGGACCCTCTGTTGCTTTTTACAGATTCAGACTAACACGGCTACCCCTCTGAATTTTGGTAGAGCAGCCCTATCATTTGTGCTGGCATAGGCTTCAACAGCCTTCCAGTCTTGCAGCAATCCTTGTGAATAACATCACGCATCTTGCTGATCTGTCCTTAGCCTTCTTGAATAAGCCCCTTCTCTGCTTCCTAGTCACCTGTATCAGCATGATGTCATCCAAAGTCAGGGTGGCCTGAAGAGGTGCTTGCAAGTGCGTAAGTCTTTAAAACATAACATACTATATGTGATTTTTTTTTCAGCTGTTTGAATTGCCCTATGCTGTTAATTGTTTGTGCTGACCTGGGATCTCCAAAAAACAAGAAAAAACAAGCCTGAAACTTGAGTTTAAAATCTCATGATGACTAATCTTTTCTACTGGGCTTTTCCCTTCATGGGATGAGAAAGAGAGAGAGACACACACAAGAGGATGTTTGTTTTTCAATATTTCTTGGTGTTATCCATAAAAGACTTTCCTGGGTGACTGTCTAGAGCAGTTCCTCAATCTGTCCAAGTGTTCTTCAGAAAACAAAGGTTTTGGGGCCAGCTAGGGCCTGAGCTGAGAAATGGGCCCTGCTTGGTACATCTCCACACAGAAAATTTGCCCAAGGAATCAGTGTAGAGGGCCTATTTCATGCATCATTTTTACAGTGCAATCATTGGGCCTAACGTAAAGGTGCTGCACATCCTCAGGCTGCCAGCACCGTTACTAACCTAGCATTCCTGCCATGGTTAGGGCGCCAATGGGGAATTTTAAGGAAAAGGTTTAGGGTAATCCCAGCTGTACAGTATGCCAGTGTAGACATGACCTGCCTTTCTAATGTAAAACAGCAAACAGAAAAACTAAGTTGTAATGGGGATGGGAGGGGAGCGTGTTAAGACGAACACACTCCAACCAGAAAACAAACAACTTTCTCCTCTCTGTGACTTGTGCCCCACTCCCAGAACCCAGTGGTGGAGACAGACTTTGGTCATTGACCCACCTCACCTCAGGCATATTTGGTGCTGTTCTCTTATGTCCTGACAGGCAGAAGGGTGATTTAATTTCCCCAAACTCAAAACTTAACTGCATTCTCACCAAAATGTCCTAAACTGTCACATGCAAATGAGACTGTTCAGTCATTTCCCCTTGCTCACCAATAGATGGTGGCAGAAAACTCCCTCAGTTATGGAGCGTCTGTTCATTTCGTGTTCTCCCAGCCCTGCTCTTCCCTCTGTTCACCAACTAGTGTCAACAGCGAGCTCCCAGATCTCATGGGCTTCAGGCCACAGGGCCTATATTCAGGGGTGAACGTAAATCTGTAGACTTACCAATAAGGGGGCTGGCTCCAGCCACCCCTGGAAGGGGCAGGGCTTTGGGTGGAAGGGGCGGGGCTGGGGGGGGGGGATCAGCATCCCCCAGTCACTCTCCCTGGCCCACGCTGCCTGGGGCTCCAGTGGCGGTTTAAAGGGCCCAGAGCCCTGGGTCCTTTTAAATCACCGGCCCAGGGGCAGCTGCTCCTTTTGCCTGCCCCCGTCAGCAGCCGGAGTGGGGAGGTCATGAGGGGGGAAGCAGGGATGTTAAAGCATCCTTTGCTGTGGCAGTGCTTTAACATTGCGGCCTCTTCCCCGTGGGTGGCCCTGCCAGTACGGACCCTACCGTCAGAGCCGCCAACAGGGGAGGCAAAAGGACCAGGAACGTTAAAGCACCACCTTTAATGTAGGCTGCGTATGGGCCGGTATGGCCGACTTCTTACCAGTACCAGCCTGTACCGGCTCACTTTCACACCTGCCTATATTGGTTATTCCACGCAACTGGGGGAGACATGGTGTAACAGGGTTGGCACCCACCTCTCATGAGTGCCCCCTTCTGGCTGGGCGTGTCTGCGTTCTTTAGTTCTGGTGATCCCTTTCGGTGGTTCTCAGGTGGGTTTGTCAGTGACACAGTGCTCCAGCCAAGTCACACTGTCTGCCTGTTGACTAGCAAAAACTCCTTCCGGGTTATAAGGCCTATCAGAGCCTGTCTCTCTCTAGCCCTCCCTGGGCTTTGGTCTTTAAGTAGTCCAGCCCTGGTATGGGGCTGTATCCCCAGGGCTTCCTTCCTGGAGACACTATCTTCCTGCAGCCCTCCCCAGGCTCAGTCCCTACTCAGTCCTAGCAACCAGCCAGGAGCTCTCTCAATGCTCCCCCAGCCCCCACTAGCAAACCGTCCGTGGCCCTACTGCTCTTCCAGGCAGCCAGACCTGCAGTCCTTTCTTCTCCTGCTCCAAGCAGCAACTGATTACTGCGCTCCTTTGCAGCTCCTTTTATATGGCCCTCCTGGGCCCTGATTGGCTGCTTCCCCTGCAGACACTCTAGCCTGCTTCGAGGACCTCTCTATTGCTCCATCCCTGGGATGGGTGTGGCAGAATCCAGAGGCCTCCAGCAGGGGGCCTTTGGGCCTAGTCCACCTCATCACAGATGGCCAATGAAAATCCACCTCCACATGCTTGTGGGGGGAGGCTCACATTTAATGTCCAGTAACTTCTCCTGTAGTCCTAGGACTCATCCTAAAATGTCTTTACCCTCTGCATTATTTTCAAGAATGTCCATTCTCTTTGTAAGATTGTATTGTATGAGAAAGCTGAATAAACACCACTCAGAGCATAATGGCGCTTCATCTAGAGTCACAGCGTGTGAACTTGTCTAGGCCTCTCCAAGATGCTCCTTTTCAATTACAGAGTGGCAAGAAATGCATTATAGTTCAGGTTCTGTTGCAGTTTACAGCTAATTTTCCAAAGTGCTTTAAAATCCATATGCATTGTCAGATTGCCTGAAAATTGCCAGGTTAGTAGAGGTCTAAGGGGAGAGTTAATGGTTCAAATTTGGAATCATTCAATCTAGGAGTCCTTAAGCTACAGTCTCCCTACCCCTCACACAAATTACCTTCTTTAAAAATGTAAATTTTTTCTAACATTTTTTGCACTGCACCAGGGAAGGCCCAGTCCTGCTCCTGCCCAGGCCAATCCCAGAAACATGAGCTGTTTGTCTCACTCAAACTTATGAGCTGTTTGTCTCACTCAAACTTATACTCTGTGTGTTTGGGAGATCTATCAATCAGTGTGAGTAAATAAACGTCTGAGTCAAGTTTGTTCACAAGTACCTGATAAATTAGTTGTGTGTCAGGCATAACTAGCGTAGCAGCATCTGTCTGGGTACATGGGACTCCTGTTAGGGTTTTTGAAAATGCCAGGAGATCAGCCATAAACATAGCCTTCTCCCCATCCTAAGCCTTTGTTCTCCACTCATTGGGCATTCAGAGACCTTTTACCTTTTGGAAAAAGCTGGGAATGCCCCGAGAGGAAAAAAACAAGCCCTCTTCTAGCTGCCTAAATGGACATTTTCCATGAAAAATCTTCTGACAGTGTTGACTGTATTGGATAAGAACCTGGGACCATGAAAAAATGTCCCTGAGGACTCCTGTAGCCCTGAAGAAGGTAAGAGTTCTTGTGCATTAGCACAACTATCACAAGAAATACAAACACTGAAGGGAAGCATTATTTCTTGATTCATGATCTTTACTGGACTCCAGCAAAACTGACACAAATGTACACCCGGGATAAATAAAATGTTGGAGACAGACACAGGAAATCCCGATTTAATAGCTGAGGGATTGTGAAAAACTACAAACCCCCTTGTAAATATACAAATAGTGACTGAGCTATTGGAACAGAATGGAAATTTCTGACTGGTTCTTGAGTCTCCCCCCCTGCCCTGACAGACTGAACAGGGGCAGTTACCAGATCTCTCCATCAATTTTCCACATCTCTCCCTCTCCTGGGTCCTGACCCCCTTCCTCCATCTTGCTCACTCCCCCCCACAATCCAACTTCCCCCACCAAGGTCAGACCAAAAGCAGAGCAAATCCAGCTCCTACTCCTGTCTCTTATTCTCATGCAGGAGGGTTGGCCCTGACAATCCCTACCTAGCTGAAATACGCTGTTGGGAGTCCCAGGGGATGGCAGGGATTCTCTCAAAAAGAGGCAAGTGTCCATCTGTCCCCAAGCTGTTGCCCCAGCTGGGGGCAGGCCAGCCAAACCAGACCCACAATGGTGCAGTATCTCCCGCTCACAAGCTCTGCTATCTCTCTATGACCAGATCAGGTTTTATCTTTTTCACAGCATCCAGCTCTGCCTGTGTTTCTTTGGTTACATGCCACTTGGACAAGCTGTGGGGAAAACAAGGAAAGAAAAGGCAGTGTTAATTCTCTCAGAAACTGGTTGAAAGAGAGGAAACAAAGGGTAGGAATAAATGGTCAGTTTTCACAATGGAGAGGTGAACAGCAGGGTCCCCCAAGAATCGGTATTGGGGCCTGTGCTGTTCACCATATTTATTAATGATCTGGAAAAGGGGACAAACAGTGCAGTGGCAAATTTTCCAGACAATACAAAATTATTCAAGATCATTAAGTCCAAAACAGACTGTGAGGAGTTACAGAGGGATCCCACTAAATTGGGTGACTGGGCAACATGAAATTCAGTGTTGATAACTGCAAAGTAATGCACATTGGAAAAAAAATACAAGCTATACACCTACAACGATGGGTTCTAAATTAGCTGTTACTACTCAAGAAACATCTTGGAGTTACTGTAGCTAATTCTCTGAAAACTGCTGCTCAATGCATAGCAGCCATCACAAAGGCTAACCAGTATTAGGAAAGGGAATAGATAATAAGACAGAACCATTAGGAAAGGGAATAGATAATAAGACAGAAAATATCATTAATGACACATATGAATCCATGGTATACCCACATCTTGGCTACTGTATCCAGTTCTGGTCGCACCCATCTCAAAAAAGGATATAATGGAATTGGAAAAGGTTCAGAGAAAGGCAACAAGGATGATCATGGGTATGGAACAGCTTCCATATGAGGACTAAAATGATTAGAGCTATTCAGCTTGGAAAGGAGATGACTAAAGGGGATATTAGAGGTCCATAAAATCATGGATGGTGTGGAGAAAAACTGTTGTTTACCCCTTCAAACAATGCAAAAAAACAGGGGTCATCCAATGAAATTAATAGGCAGCAGGTTTAATACAAACCAGAGAAAATACTTTTTCACACAATGCACAACTGACTTGTGGAACTCATTGCTATGGGATGCTGTGATGGCCAGAAGTATAACTGAGTTCAAAAAAGAATTGGATAAGTTCATGGAGGATAGGCCCATCAGTGGCTCTTAAACCAAGATCCTCAGGAATGTGACCCCATGCACAGGACAATCCTAAACCTCTGACTACCAGAAGCTGAGAGTGGAAGATTAGGTGGATCACTCCAAAATTGCCCTGTCCTATACTCCCCCTGAAACTCTATATGGGCCATTGTCAGAGACTGGCCACTGGACAAGATGGACCATGGTCTGACCTAGTGTGGCAGCTCTTATGTTATATTCTCTGCAGACATAATGCCTGTCACCACAGTTTCTCTAAGGCACAGTGTGCTACCCACCACTGGGTTCTTTCTCATCTGCCTGCCAGAGCCCACAGGATCTGTCACTGTCACTCCCCTGCCTGCTGAGCTCACTGCCAGCAGGTGCCTTTCCCTTGGGGGAAGGGAGGAGAAGCGCTGGTGCAGTCTGTAGCCTGGCCTGCTCCCCTCACACCCCATTCACCCTGTGAGCTCTGGGCAGGGACAGCAATGTCCTTTCTGCACGTAGAGGGCTGGATTGTGCAGCCCTTGCTCAGGGTGGGGAGCACTTACTGACATGGACAGTCTCATTGATCGCTGTGGGGCTACTCAGTGCTCACAGGGAGCAGGGGCTGCAAAATCCATCTCACAGAACCTCTCCATGGAAGCAGAGTGATCTCAGCTCTCATTGCTGCAGGGGATCCTCACGCCTCCCCCCCACAGGCTTCAGTAACACAGACCTTAAAGGGGGTGAGTTTGCAGCAGCTGTTGTGGGGCTGCAGACTTGGCCGGAAACTACTGCAATGCAGATGGGAGCTCAACAACCATCCTGGCTGCAGGAAGATATTAAAGTTTCACTTATTCTTGTGTTTCTTTTACAGCCAGTTCAGGGGAATGGGGTTTGTCTGTTTACAATAAACGTGGGCGGGCAGGCTCCCATGCTCTAGTTAAAAGAATGGTGCTGTTCTACAGTGACCTGCTGGTGTAACCCACCCTTACCCACTGTGGCTCTGTCCCCCTCTAGTGGCTGGTTTACATGAAAGTTTGAGATGGCTACAAGGGTCAGCTAACAGATGTGGGGGTCTCCACATTACATTGGCCCAGTTACATTTACATCCTGCCACTTATTCCCAAATGCTTGATTTAAAAATATAAAGTTTCCAAATCTAAATTGTTCTGAAAGCTGCCTTGAGGTGTCTCTGCACAGGCCCACTTATATATCCCAGAAATAAACAGGGATCTCTAGGACTGTGGGCACTTATCTTTTTTTAAAGGTATTTGCTACCCCGAAGCTCCACAGAACCTGCTTCCATTCCTCCCATCTGGCTTCAATCTGCTCTAGTCTTGTTGTCTCTCCTATCCTTCTCTCTGACTTGTTTAAGCAGTTTTCCTTTTCCTCTTCAGGAAAACCACTATATTATCCAACTTTTTTAACTACTAAAATGATCCCTACCAGCACCGCAGTGGAAGAAGCATGTGAGCCAGTTCCTGGGTTGGGGGCATGGCCAATAATACTGATTCTAGTAAAAAGGGATCATTGTGACCCCGTCTGACAACCATAGATTACAGGGGGCCAGCTCTAACGTACACCAGTTTCTGCAGGTTGCAGGCTGGCTGTGTCAGCCCCTCACACAGCAGCTTCACTCCGGAATCTTCCAGTTTGTTCTCCCGCAGGTCCAGCTCGGCCAGGGTCGGGCTGGTGCTGAGAGCGGAGGAGAGCTCCCCGCAACACGCCGCTGTGAAATCGCATTTCTCCAATCTGCAAAAGCCAGAGCTACACCAAGAGGAAACAATGCTTATTTTTTGCCCCATTCCCTGGTATCAAAGGAGATTCTCTACGTTGGACATGCAGAGATACATCACAATGCTCCCATTGGCACGATAGGCCCTGGAGGGATTTCCTCTCCACGTGTACCTATTGCGTCAGTTAGTGTGTAGAAATGTCATTGATATTGAGGGGCCATTTCTAATGAGTTGGGGAGTCATAACAATATGCTGTAGTGAGCTGCTGGTCCAGTACTGGGTACCCCACCATCGAGAATGGGGTGAAGGGAAAGAACTGGGCCCCGAGGTTATTCTGTGAGAGGCAGGGACCCAGAATGACAAGGAAAGAGAAGTGACATCCTTGGGACCGGGGGAATCAGGCAGAGAGGGAGATGGCCAGTGTGTGTGAGGGTGAGCAGCAGGGAGGAAAGGCCAAGTAGCAGCAGCCTGAGAGCCAGGGCAAGGAGTCAGGTGGGAAGGTGAGAGCGGATCAGGGAAGAAGGCTGTGGCTGGCAGGGGCTGGGAGCAGCACCCCCAATGCGGTGGGGGGAGAAGCCCGCAAGCAGGAGGGGAGAGATAATTGCTAAGGTTGGATGACAGGAAGAAAATGCAGAGGGACCCCGAGGAGATCAGAGATGACAGGGCTGAGCTCTGGCCAGTGGGGCCACAGACCAGCACTTAATTATCTGCCATGAGAAGGATGGGCCAGAAGGGCATCGGGGGCAGCCCACAGCCGGCTCTCAGTGACACACTTGCTGGCTGGGCTGTGTTATCAGTAGCTGGGTGACACTGCAGATTTTGGGTGATGAGCAGGGGGAGTCCCAGCCCCTTTGTGGGAAACACATTCATCCTGATGTTATTTATTGTTTACGGCCAGTTCGGGAGAACAGAGCAGTGCTTCGTTTTCTTTTCTTTCCAGACTTTTGGGAGAGCAGGAGTGACGGCTCCAGTTCAGGGCAGTGTGTACGTGGGTGGCTACTGTCTTAGTGAGTAAAGTAATTGTCTTTCTAGTATCAAACTATGCTGTGATTAGGGTTTGCTAGAAGCCACTGGACTCTGTCCTCAGCTGCCCCAAGTTCATATGTGGCACCCACGAGGAGACTTGGAGGTGAAGAAATTGGCACTAAGCCACCTTCTGCTCCCCTGATCCAGCTGATCCAGGGCTAGATGGGGGCTCCGGGGGCCTCTCGTATAGTTCAGAGAAACCTCAGGGCTGCTCTAAGTTACCCCAGCTGCTTTGCCAGCTTGGAACCTGGGGGAGCACCGGGCACTCTCTCTGCTCTGCTCCCTTATATCTATCCACGCAGCCTACACAACCCCTAAGCTGAGCAGGGGAGATGGGTGGCACTGAGCTGGTAATACTTGCTTTGCACCTTCCAAGGTTGACCCCCTGCCAGGGGGATCCTTGGATGCCCCTTTAGGGCAGTTGCTCAGCTGCTCTGCCCTGCTCAGCAGGGGCTGGGGACTGAATAATGTAGTGGGCTCAATTATTTAACTAGTAAAATGTGACCAGTGAACACATTGGAGCAGAGTGGGGCTGGTCCCTGGCTGGGTTCTGTGCACTGCAGGATATTGCGATTCTGGTACATAGAGTGTAACTCACACCACTACCATGTTAACAGGCTAAAGGGAGCCAGCTGTTACTTACGTTAGTTTCTGCAGTTGGGATGTTTCAGCCCCTCACACAGCAGCTGCACTCCTGACTCTCCCAGTTTGTTCCCCCCTATGTCCAGCTCTGTTAGGACCTGGCTGGTGCTGAGAACACAGGAGAGATCCCCACAACAAGCAGCTGTGAGACTGCAGGAGTGCAACCTGCAGGAGACAGATGTACAGAGAGTAAAATGACTGTCTAGTGTGCCCCATTCTCTGTGCTTCCCTTCCTTGATATCCTTGTGTAGCTCTACAAAGATGCTTAATTTGGAGACAGCTAAGAGAAATCATTTTGTTGATTTATTGTGATTTAAATGATAATAAAGACACCTACACGAAGCACTAGGCCCTTGATGTACATCAAAAAGCAAACCAAACCAAAAACAAATTCATGTTAAAAGAACATTAAGGCTGCAAAGTCAAACACTGAGAATGTAGGAAATGCCAGACATAGGTTGTGCAACCTTAATTGTGAAAGCTGCCATTGATGTGTCTGTCCAAGGAACCTGTTGCCGTCACACAGAACTAGAATGCGGGTGAGGGATCTAGGACAGTGTAAGGGATTGGAGCTTCTAGAACGGTATTATTAGCCCCAAATGCCACAAAATGTGCTTCCATTCACTCGCATCCATCCCTCCTCATTTTCTCCTCTCTGGTTCGTTTCCTTCCCATTCTCTGGTGATGAAGAAGCCAGCCCAGAAACTTTAAATCCACAGCTCCAAGAGAATGTTGTAACTACTCAGCCAGGTGTCTGGGCTGGACTGAAATGGCACTTAGGCTCCTACTCTGGGATTTTCATCAACTAAAGAGCTTCACAATCATTTATAGCTGCCTGGAATTGTTGCCTGACCAGGCAATTGGACCTGCAGAGGTAACTGGACCTGCCAGTGCCTAGAGAGATGGGCAGGCTGAGGAAGAGAGGGGTGAAGAATAAAGTACCTGCCCCCCCACCATAGATAGTCCCCAGCTAATGATTGTTCCTGATTCATTTCATAGTCTTTTTATTCTTTCCCACTTCCTTTTTCCTCTTTTTCTAGTTATCAGGCTTTGTCCCAGGATTAATTCTTGTGGTGATGGTAAAGGGTTATTCTAATCAAACTGTGAAAGTTTCCTATAACTGTGTTCTCCTTCACACTTAGTGAATAAAATAACCCAAGTACCTACTTTAAAATGCACTTCATTTATAGTGTAGGAAGTATCATTGTGTGATTCAACTCAGTTAGTAACATATGACAGATCTATACAGCAGTGGGCCTCTTTCCCACTCCTTGGGAAGAGTAGGTGTTTTTCAAGAGTTGGTGCATTCATAGCATTCTGTGATCCTAGGCGAATGAGCTGAAATCAGGATAGTGCAATGTTTACTAGCACAGACGAGAGGAAATCAGCTGTTCCTTACCCTAGTTTCTGTAGTTTGCAGTTGGGATGTTTCAGTCCCTCACACAGCAGCTGCACGCCTGAATCTCTGATGGTGTTGTTCTTCAGGTCTAACTCTGTCAGGGTCTGGCTGGTGCTGAGAACAGAAGAGAGATTCCCACAACAGGCAGTTGTGTGACCGCAACTCGGCAACCTATAGGAGACAGATATATACAGAGAGCAAAATAACTACTTGTTTGGGCCCCATTCTCTGTATTTCCTGTCACTTATCAACATGTATCTCCAAAGAGATTCCTAATTTAGAGACAAGAGTGAGAGATCATTTTATTTCAATTTAAATATAGACACCTGTGCAGAGCTCTAGGCCCCTAACACCTAATTAATACTATAGTCAATCCACAGCAGCCTTAAAATAAATAGTCAAAGCTCTATACAAAAATTCCTTCCTACTCCTACATCCTTCTGGGAAGCAGCTCTCTCCAAAACCCAGGTTAAACAGGTGTCCTTTGCATCATGTCTGGAATATCTGCAGGCTATTTTGTACCAAGCTGGCCCTTCTCTTTTATAACAAAGGGGACCCAGTTCAAACATCCCAGCTGTGGCAGCCTGTCACAGGAAGAGAGGTGATTTCTCAGGTGGGCTGGGCCCAGGTGATTTAGAAAACCAGCTGTTACATAAGAATGGCCCTACTGACCAAAGGTCCATCTAGCATAGTACCCCGTCTTCTGACAGTGGTCAGTGCCAGGTGCCCCAAAGGAAATGCGCAGAACAGGCAATCATCAAGTGATCCATCCCCTGTCGCTCATTCCCAGCTTCTGGAAAACAGAGGCTAGGGACACCATGCCTGCCCATCCTGGCTAATAGCCATTGATGGACCTATCCTCCATGAATGTATCTAGTTCTTTTTTGAACCCTGTTATAGTCTTGGCCTTCACAACATCCTCTGGGAAGGAGTTTCCCAGGTTGACTGTGCATTGTGTGAAGTTACTTACTGTATCTTCTGCTTTTTGCAGTCTGGAGGTCCCTCCCACAGCAGATGCACTTGGGAATCTCCCAGTTTTTTATTCTCCAGTTCCAGCTCTGTCAGGCACTGGCTGGTGCTGGAAGCAGAGAAGAGATCCCCACAACAAGCAGCTGTGAGACTGCAATGCCCCAACCTGCCCAAGACAGAAACATACAATCACTCCCTGTTTGCTGCGGTTCCCTCTTTGATGTCAGCGTCTGCCTGGAAGGGGGTGGTACCTTCAGAAGAGACCAGTCATGGGGCTCTAGCAGGACTGCGGGATGTCAGCACCAAAGGCCCCTGTGTGAGTCCGTGTGTCCCTGGCTCTGTCAGTCACTCCGTGCACCACAAGGGAATGTTCAGATGAGCTGAAGGGAGGGGACCAGCATGTGGGGGTGTTCGCAATGGGCTGGAGAATCTTAAAAGACACCAAGGAACAGTTCAAACCCTCTCCCAGTGCTGGTATCCTGGTTCCTTTCTGCTCAAGCAAATGAAATCTAAGGTTCTCTATAAGCTCCCCTGCCTTCCCCAAAACATTCCCCAGTGCATAAAGCTATCAGCCCTGACATGGGAGCTGAAACCTTCTCAAACGGGAAAACAAGTTACCCTATTTTGCTCAGTCAAACTCTCAACTATTTATATTGCTCATGATATCGGGGGACTGGGAAGGGCTCAGCTTCCTAGCTAGAGAGTCTGGATGGGGCTGTGGGAGGCTCTTGTTGTTCTGCACAGCCTATTTGGAGCTGGACACAGAATAAGAACCTAAGCACTAGTGATCACCCAACACCACAGATATGACGCACAACCTACTTCCACAGCCTGTCTCTTTAGCACCATTGGGTTCCGTGCTTCCAGAGGGATTTTCTGGGTGCTTGAGAAATGATCTTCCTCCCCTCCCTGTATCAGACCCACTTACGAAGGCCAGAGATGGGGTTTACAGTGCTTGTAAAATGAAGGATTTGCAGTGAATCCCACCTAGTGCTCCTTGTAATGTGTTCCACAGCTGGGACACGTGATCTCAGGGACCAAGTGATCCCGATAAACTATGTGCTGTTGTGCTGGCTCCGCAATCAGTCAATACCTCTGAAGGGGGTGGTGGTGGGGAGAGGATGTTTCTTGGCCTATTGAATTGCTATGGGAAGTTTGTGGTTATAACGAGTTCAGTCATGGTAGTTAAGTGGCTACATATGAAGGAAGCCTGGGTGTGGATCACAGAATGTATTATTGGCACATCTTGGGACACTCAGGTAAAATCTCCCTTACCAGTAAAATGGGGATAACAACATAGACCTGTCTCAAAAGTGTGGCCTGGGGATTTAATAAATTATGTTGTAAAGTTCGACCTAAGCACAAAATGTTGTTAAAGTCTGTCATTGGCAGAAGTGGGAATAGACGGGAGGGATTCACGGCTGCTAGCCCTGTGTTTGTTCCTCTGCTCTGTGCTGGCTGCAAATATAGGTTCAACATTTGTTACCTTCCGATCCTCTGGGGCAGTCGCTGACAGATTGCACATTCCTGTAAGCAGCTCAGCCACGTCATCTTTCAGAACCCTGAGCAGTGCAGCATCTGTAGACTCGTTGCTCTAATTTATCACTTTGTTCCAATACCACCTCCGTGGACATCTCACTCTCCTAGTTCTTCATCTCTATTACTGACCATGGCTGGCGTTGGTGTCTCCCCAACAATTGCTGAAGGCTGAGGCAAAGAAATCATTTAGCCTCTCTTCAGTGTCCTTATCCTACATAATTGCTCCCTGTATCCCCTGGGGGTCCAGTGGACCCACTGATTTCCATGCAGGCTTCCTGCTTCTGACTTACTTAAAGAATTTCTTGCTGTTTGTTTTTATAGCTTTGGGTATTTGTTCTTGTCATTTTGCTTCCCTCTCTGATTTGAGGGGTGTGGGCCTTTACAGACTCTGTTATTGCAGCCTCCAGGCAAAATCTAATTTTAATGTCTTGACTTTTGACTGTAGTGCCTTCCTCATTTTATTAAATCTGCCTTTCTAAAGATTAGCATCACCATGCTACCTTCCCTCCCCCCCATGGATGTTGAATTTAATTATACTGCGGTCACGGTTACTTAATGGCTCAAGTGTCGTTACTTCTCACACCGACTCCAGAGTCTTACTTTGGATGAAGTCATGAGCACCCTCTCTGCATGTGTCCCCTGTTACTAACCGTTCCAAGAAGCAATCATTTAAAGTGTCAAGAAATTGCATCTCTAAACCTTGCAGTGTGAATACTTGACCATTTTAGACAAGGGTTGTTGAAGTCTCCCCTTATTCCCAGTTTCTTAGACTTTGTTGTCTTTGACCACTCTTGTATCCTTCACAGCCTTTCCCCAGTAGGGAGCCTTATTGGGCAAGGCTATGTTTTCTCCACAGAAACAATGGTGACCTTTTCCAAGACTAATATATAAGCTGAAAAATTCCCCCCTTGTAGCAAACCTGATGGTTTGGGTAGTTTTTATGCAGTTCTAAAGTCGATTGTTTTTGTCACAATATGTTGCCAGGTTTTCAAATTAATCAACTTGCAATAACAAAGCAGGACTGTTTAGAGCCTCCAGGGCCAAAAGTGGCCTGCACCATGCTCAGTCTGTCCCGATAAGGATGGTACACTGACGATACCCAGGCCTGAAGTGGGCAAAGCCAAAGTCTGGCATGGCTGGTTACGTAAGTACAAGAGGCCATGTGTCCCAACAGGCCGAGGCACGTCCTTATTGTGGTAATTGGGAAGACCTGGAGTCCGTGGATGATGTTTATGATGGTGTGAAACCGAGTGTCTGGCAGAAGAGCTCGGACGAGTCTGGAGTCTAAGACTGCCCCGATAAACTCTATTCTCTGGGTTGGCTCCAGAGTGGAATTCTCCTTGATGAGTAGAATGCCTAACTCGTGGAATGTTTGCAGTATTATCTGGATGTGAGCTTGAACTTGCTCCCTGGTGTGGCCGCGCACCAGCCAGTCGTCTAGATACGGGAACACCTGTATCCTCTGTCGACGAAGGTATGCGGTCACGACAGCCATACATTTTGTGAACACTCTCGGAGCCGCGGACAAGCCGAAGGGAAGGACGGCAAATTGGTAGTGCATCTCGTTTACTACAAATCGAAGGAAGCGCCTGTGGGGCGGGGGGGGGGGTAGATTGCTATATGAAAATATGCGTCCTTCATGTCGAGGGTGGCGAACCAGTCTCCAGGATCCAGGGAGGGGACGATGGACCCCAAGGAGACCATGCGGAACTTCAACTTTACTATGAATTTGTTGAGTCCGCGTAAGTCTAAAATGGGTCGCAGACCCCCTTTTGACTTGGGGATCAGGAAGTAGCGGGAGTAGAACCCCCTGCCCCTTAACTCCGGGGGCACCTCCTCTATGGCCCCCATAGTGAGGAGGCCTAAAACCTCCTGTATAAGGAGATGCTCGTGAGAAGGGTCCCTGAAGATGGACGGGGAGGAGGGGTGAGAGCGGGGGAACGAAGAGAACTGGAGAGCGTATCCTCTCTCCACCATGTGAAGGACCCAACAGTCCGAGGTTATAAGGAACCAAGCACGGTGGAAACGGGAGAGGCGATCCCGAAAGGAGGGCGATGGATCCTGGGTAATGGCTGGGGCGCCGTCCTCGAGCGCACCTTCAAAAGTTTGTCTAGGACCTGAAGGTGGCCTAGGCGGGCCCTGGTTCTGACCGGGTTGAGGGGTGGTCGACCTTCATCTACCACCTCGACCCCGCCTTCTGGGAAAGTCCTGTCTCGGACGAGGTGGGGGAGGGTAGAACCTTTGCGGCTGAGGCCTAAAGGGTCTGCACTGGGGCCCTGGGACATGCATCCCCAGGGAGCGCATGATGGTTCTCAAGTCCTTGAGGCTCTGCAATCGAGAGTCCGTCTTATCCGAGAACAGTCCCTGGCCCTCGAACGGTAAATCCTGCAGGGTCTGCTGCAGTTCTGGTGGCAAGCCCGAAACCTGGAGCCAGGAGACGCGTCGCATGGCTATGCCCGATGCTAGAGTCCTGGCGGCAGAGTCCGCTATGTCCAAAGAGGCTTGCAAGGAGGTCCTAGCCACCATCTTACCTTCCTCCACTAAGGCCCCGAACTCCTCTCTTGAGTCCTGGGGAACCAACTCTTTGAATTTACCCATGGAGTTCCATGAGTTGTAACTGTAGCGGCTCAAGAGCTCCTGTTGGTTCACGGCTCTGAGCTGCAAACCCTCGGCGGAATACACTTTACACTCGAACAAATCAAAGCGTTTAGCGTCCTTCGATTTGGGCGCTACTGCCTGCTGGCCATGCCGAGCGAGCGTGCCGAGCGAGAGGCTGATGGTGGAGCCCCTTGTGCTTGGTGATACGCCCACAGAGTCCAGAAAGGCCAATGCGTAGGGTCCTGCGCAGGGTCCTCTGGCCCCTCCTGCCAGTGACCCAAGTCAGCGGCAGCTTGACCCTGAGGAGGGTATGCTGATCATGAAGCGCCGTCGGAGGAGTGAGATGCTGATCTCGAGGGCCAAGGCAGTGCCGAACGCGTCTGAATGGGCTCCGTACGATACGGTGCCGATCAGTGCCAGTCCTCAGGCGAGCGGTCCCCGCGCGGTGCCGGTGAGCGGTACCGTGATCGAGATCGGTGCCGTTGGTGCCGAGATCCAGATCTGGACCGAGACGACGACGACTGCCTGTAGACGTGGTGCCGGGAGCGGCCCCTTGAACTGGAGCGGCGCTCATACCGGTGCCGAGAGCTACGTCACGACTCCGATCGGAACCAATGATCCCGACGGTGCCGAGACGTAGATTGGTGCCGTGAAGAGGACCTAGGCCGCGAGTACGACCAGTGCTGGGGTGAAAGTCTGCGCCGGGACTGCGAGCGGCGTCGGGACCTGCTCCAAGATCTGGAGCGGTGCCTGGAGCGGTGCCGTGAGACCACGCTCGGAGATGGCGGGTGTACCAGGGCAGGCTTGCCCCTGGATTGCACTGACTGAAGGGCGGGCGGTGCCGCGGGTTGAGATGGTGCCGGCTCTGTGAGAGCGATGAGGTCCTTCGCCGTCGCAAAGGTCTCCGGGGTAGACGGGAGACAGGGTTCCACCACGGATTGTTGTGGTGAGCCAGTCTGCACCGGACTCAACGGCCCCGGTGCCGGAGTCAACGGTGTAGCCGATATCTGCGACTTCTGGCGCTCTAGAGGCGGACGTGACTCTACCACCGGTACCGGGGGAGCTGGTGTCTGTAGGACAGCGGCCTCCTGTGTCTTGCAGGGTCTCTTATGTCCCGGAGACAGGGACCGGTGCCGAGGCGCTTGCAGCGGACACGGTGCCGAAGGAGGACGGTGCCGCGAGGCCTTATCCGCGTCTGCTCGCGGTGTAGTACTGGTAGGTGCCGCAGGGGTGCTGCGCACCGAAGCGCTCGGTGCCGGAACTTGCCGTGCCGAGGGAGGATCTGGGCTAAGTGCCGCCTCTATGAGGAGCTGCTTGAGTCGAAAGTCCCGCTCCTTTTTGGTCCTGGGTCTGAAAGCCTTACAGATTCTTGCACTTATCTGTTTGGTGGGACTCTCCTAAACACTTCAGACACGAGTCGTGAGGATCTCCCGTTGGCATAGGCTTAGCACAGGACGCGCACGGCTTAAAGCCAGGAGCCTTGGGCATAAGCCCGGCTATGCGCCAGGGGAAAAAGGGGGAGAAGCAACCCCCTTAACCCCCGCTAACTATTTACAAATATTTAACAATGAACTATGAACAGGAATAACTAATCTAAAGAACATACAACTAAAACTACAACTATCTATAAGAATTAACTGATAAGCTAGGGAGAGTGGAGAACAGCTATGCTGTGCTCCACAGTTCCAACGACCGTCAGGGGCGGTAAGAAGGAACTGAGGGGACGCTGGGTCGACTGGGGTATATATCCGGCGCCATGAAGGTGCCACTCCAGGGGCTCCACAGCCGACCCACCGGGTGTTGCTAGGGTAGAAAATTTATTCGACGATCGTGCACGCGGCATGCGCACACCTAATTGGAATCGATATGAGCAAGCACTCGAAGAAGAACTGAATGTTACTCCATGTCATTACAGGAAGCAGTCACCAGCCACACATGCTGGCGAGCACGTTACGTAGAGGACACCTGTAAATATATGGAGGAAGCCAAATGTTACTTACCCCAGTCTCTGCAGTTTGCAATCTGGATGTTTCAGTCCCTCACACAGAAGCTGCAGTCCAGAATCTCCCAGAGAAACATTATCACGCAGCTCCAGCTCCATCAGGCTCCGGCTGGTTCTGAGAACAGCAGTGAGATCCCCACAGCTGGCACCCTTGAGATCACAATTCCACAACCTGCAGGAGAGAGAAAACGCCAGGCAAAGCAATCACAGCATGAATGAGCTGGGGGCAGCAGGGTGTGTGTGTGTGGGGGGGCGAGAGCCCAGAGCTGGGGCGGCAGGGGTGTGTGGGTGGGGGAGTGAGAGCCCAGGGCTGGGGCGGCAGAGGGGTGCGGATCGGGGAAGGGAGAGCCCAGGGCTAGGGCAGCAGGGTGGTGCGGGTGGTGGTGGAGAGTTCAGGGTTGGGGCGGCGGGGGGGTGCAGCGAGGAGCCCAGGGTTGGGATGGGGGGCAGCCAAAATTTTTTTTGCTTGGGGCAGCAAAAAACCTAGAGCCGGCCTTGCGAGGTGCGCTCCGCTGGAGTGCGGGGGGGAGCTCAGACTGAAGTCCCTGCCAGCTCCAGGCTGGGCATGTGCAGGAGTGTCCTGGCTCCAGCAGCTCCCTCCCAGCTCAAGGCTCCTGCTTCGTTTCTGTTTCTGTTCTCAGCTTCCCACTGGCTTCAGCCCACCCCCGTCTGCTCATTCTCTCAAACCCTCCCACAGCTCAAAGATATCCCCGGTCTTGGCTGGGGCTCAAGAGAGGGAGGGTGCTAGCCAGCCAGGGGTGTGCAGAGTTTGGGGGCGGGGGGTGGAGAAGGGAAGAGGATGGAGCTCTCTTGCTAACTCCCTGCAGGTGCAGAGCTGTCCAGCAACAGACAGATGTTCTCCCTGCATTCCTGAACGATGACCTTAGGGCTTGACAGTTCAATAGATCCACCCTGACACGAGGTTGAAGGTGCCGGCAGCTTGCCCTGTCCTTCTCGGGGCTGTTTGGTGTTGGTATTTCATCCCAGGTGTACACACTGGCGTGGTGCTTAACGATACGTTTGGAAAAAAGTTTTATCACCCCTCTCCAGAAAGTTTTCAACATTCAGAGTGACCACTAGGTGGCATAAAAAGAGTCAAGAGTCTGTGTAAACAGGAAATTAATCCAGTTTTGCATTCACTCCAGCCATGGTGTGCTGGGTCTTTCTAATCTTGGGGAAGGAGTGGGAGTCCAGGGAGGAGAATAGGGGCTGAGTAAGGAGGGAAAGGCAGGAGCTATAGAGGAGGAGGACAGGAGCTGGGGGTGGGAGAGTGGAGAGATAGGAACAGAGGGGAACAAGGAGAGTCTGGGGACACAGGGTCTGTAACCACTAAAGCACCAGCTCTCCACAGCTGGAATGGAATGTTCCTTTGCTGTCTGGCAAATAGCTGTGAAACCCACTGGCAAAGTGTGCGTTCCCATCCCTCGCTAGTGAGAAGGCCACATAGACAATAACAACCTTCTGTTGCTACCGGTTACTTCATTAGCTCCAGAGGTGCTGTACTGGGAATCTAAATATCCCAGCCCTGCTGATGACCCATGTGTGGGGTCAATATGGTTCCACATGGTAAAACTTTTGATTGTTCAGTTAAAAAAAAAACCAAAAACAATGTAGGAAACTACATTAAAAGGCATGTTCAGGTTACAAAGTCAAGCAGTCAGAAGTTAGAAAATGCCAGACTTAAGGTTGCCCATGCAACCTCGATCAAGCCCTCTTGTGCTTATGCATTAGAATTAATTACATGATCACATATTATTTTTGTCACAGGACCCCTGCCTCATTCAGTGCAAAGGCTGAGTGGAGCACAATGAATAGGTAGCTATTTAATTCTTTTTATCTTCATCATTCACTGGGTGGCCCCATCGTTTATTTACCTCACACCATCTAAACCCTGCTCTGAAGACAGAATTAGTAATCTCCTCTTGGGTTTTATATCATGCCCTCAGCATAGTATCTTTATTCTTCATTAACATTAATTCATTAATCTTTACAGCACTCCTGTGAGGTGAGGTAAAATAGGATTATTACCCCATTATACATATAAGGAACATATATTAAAGCCAAAATTTTCAAAAGTGCCAACTAATTTTGGGTACCCAATTTGGGAAGCCTAGGGCCTGGTTTCTTGGGCTATTTTGCATTTTGAAGCACTTTATATGTTCAGAGCAGAGCTCTCACTTCAGATGCAGTTGTGAGTGATCAGCGCTTCTGCAAATCAGACTCCAACTGTCTGAAGCTAAGTATACAGAGAACAAGGAACACACCGTGGCTGCCTATGGAAAGTTTAGAGTATGTGACTTGCTTTACATTACATCAGAATTCTATGACTGAGACAGGGGGAGAATCCAATTCCATAAGGCAGCATTCGATTGCTTTAGCCACAAGAGATCCTCCTTCCACTTCCTGCAATCCCCTGCCTTCTTCACTACATACCTTCCAATGTCTGTAATTAGTGAGTCAGGGATCCTATAGACAACAGCCTTCTTCCGTACACAACCCTGATTTGTTCCCAGAGCAGGTCCATCCTGTACATTGAATAAGGTTGTGGTTCTCTCGAAAAAAAGAATAGTATGTGATCATGTAATTAAAGACTGTATCATAATGTATACACACTAGAGGGGTGGGTTGCACAGCCTAAATTGTGGCATTTCCTAACTTTCAAGTATTTGATTTTCAATACTAGTTGTCTTTTAACATAGTTTTTTGGATGCAATTATATTTATCCCTCCACTGTAAAGCCAGGCTGTTTAAGAAAGTACCAGACTCCAAAGGTACAGGATTCTGGGGGAGAGAAAACAATAACCAGTGCATTTTAGAAACCTCTAAAAACTACCTGGGATGAGAATTAGCTGCACTTGGCAGCTGTTTGATGTCACCCGGCTCACCATTCACAAGGCATTTCTAGCTCCTGCTGTGCTAATTACCTTTAGGAGAGCCATCTGATCATGCTGAGGGGGTCACTGTCGATCTGTTTTATATCCACAGGGCCCTACAACTACTGTACTCATTACACCAGAGCAAAATAAGTGCACAGTGGGAGTAAAATGTTCCCTCGTCAGGATGGTGGCTTGTACCTGCCCCATATAAAGCTCCATTATCGTAAGGCCTGTTTCTCAGTCATTCATTCCCAGACAACAGCTGCTCAAACTCAGAGGCAAATCTTAATATGCAGCAATGTAAGTACACGGGACAGAAAGTAAACTGTGCACATTGGATGGAAACAAACCCTGGCAGACAGTGCACTTTGGTTTCACTCATCTGCTTCTGCATGTGATGTTATCACAAACAAGAAGTAATTAAACCTCAAGAACAGAGTGGCTTTCTATTTCCTGAGTGATAAGCAACCATTTAGGCAGTGACACTGAGTATGTCATAAGAGATCTGGACATCAGAATGCACCAGTAGTAAAATCTCAGGCAAAACTTCCGTCAAATGGCTCGACACACTCAGGGTGATATTCTGCCATCTTTACTCATATTGATTTCAGTGGGGTTACTTACCTGTGAGCAAGATATACTCACGGTTAGTAGAGGTGACAGAATCCAGCCCATACAAATTAAGTCAAATTTTGCTTAACAAAAACATTTTGTTTTTGAATTTGTTTTGTTGAATTGTTTTTGAATTTGAACAAACCAGTTTTGGTTAATCCTTTGCAGGATTGTGGCCTTAGCCGGCAGGCTAATGGATGGTGCCTACAAATCAGAAAGACTTGTAAATGCCATCACTGCAGCCAGGAGCGCCGCCAGCTTTTTTGCCGCCCTAGGCGGCGGAAGGTCCCGCCCCCAAAATGCCGCCCCCAACAGAGGCAACCGAAGATCCGGTCGCCGCCCCACAAATTTTAGTGCCCTAGGCGACCGCCAAGGTCGCCTAATGGGTTGCGCCGGCTCTGACTGCAGCCCATGATTCAAACTCCCAAAATGGAGCCTCCCATTTGATTAGGGGGGCAAAATTGGAGGCCAATTAAAAAAATTGCACTTAAATAGAATTTTCACCAGAGCTGTAAAGAATAATAATTAATTTGGCCACCAGCAGATAGGAGCTATAATCAAAAAGCAAAGAAAAAAAGAAAATGGCTTCACAACCAAAAATAAAGACAAATGGTGACGAAATCTAGGCAAAATAACTGAGTGCTCTTCCTGAATTTCCCACCAGACACTGCTGAGCTGCAATGCTTAACCACAGTCAGATTCTGTAATGAGGAGAAATTTATCGTGAGGACAACGCTTTGAAGGAAAAGAGATTTAAAACATATTAGGGCAAGTATGACCATTCTCTCAAAGGAACAATTATTTAAAAATGAAAATGTTTCAGATACCCCAATCTTTCCGGTCTACAGCCAAATCTATGCATTTAATACTCAGGATGTGAAGGGTTTCCAGAGACCTTTTAGAACAGTGGGAATTGTAATATCCTCGTTTTTAGGCTATGAGCCTAAATTTTATAATGTAACCAGTTATTCCGGGTACCTTAGTTTCTGGGTGCCTAAATTTAAACAACTTAAAAATTAAGCTCTTTTCAAGTATCTCCTGTTGGGCACCCAAAATTACCAGTCAGTTCTGAAAATCTTAGCCTAAATGTTCGATTGCCAGCTTCTATATAGAAATTACAGACATTGATATGGAGGAAAAAATGCGGCCATTAGTTAAAATGGGAGAAAACTGCGGAGAAATCTCTTAAGAGCAGTGGTCCTAGATTTGGAAGAGGGCCACCACCACCTCCTCTGTGTGTTTCTATTAAGTAACTCACTATAAGGTGCTGTTCCAATGACATATCACTACCTCTTAAAAAATTTAAAGCAGTTCCGAGGTTTACTAGAGACAGTGTAGAGGGAAGATTCCATTCACAACATCTGAAGGGACATCCATCCTCAGTTTGATCTATGAAATCAATGGATCCTGAGTGCCATCGGACCACTTGGTGATATTGCTGTGTCACCTTGTAAGAGGGAAGTGTGCACTAGGGATAAACTCCTGCCCTCATTGAAGTCAAGGCAAATTCCCATTGACTTGAGTGGGGCCAGGATTTCACCCTTGAAAACTCTAAGCTTGGGCCTAACATCCTGATTGCAACAAAATTCCCCTTAGCTGCATGTTAGTAAAAGAATAATCTTACAGGAGCAGTCTCTTATAGAGCAATTCACGTGGGAAAAAGAAAGAGAACTGCTACCAGTAACAAGTCAGCATGTATGAATGTACGGTTCTGTGTCCTAAAATAGGGTTACCATATCTAATAAATAAAAAAAGAGGACCCTCCACGGGCCCTGGCCCCGCCCATTTCCCCACCCTTAGCCCCGCCCCAACTCCGCCCCTTCCCCGCCCTAACTCCGCCCCTCCTCCCTCCCACTCCCAGCCACGGGGAAAGGGCTGCCCCAGCACTACCGGCTTCAGGGTTTGCCGGGCAGCCCCCAGACCCTGCGCCCCCAGCCGGCGCTTCCCCAGCGCAGCTGGAGCCCGGGAGGGGAAGCGCCCAGCCGGGGGTGCAGGGTCTGGAGGCTGCCCGGCAAACCGTGAAGCCGGTAGCGCTCGGGCTTTGGGCAGCCCCTATGCCTGCGTCCCCAGCCGGGCACTTCCCCTCCCGGGCTCCGGCGGCGCAGGAGCTGCCCGAAGCCGGTAGCGCTCGGGCAGCCCGGCTCTTAAACAGAGCCGAAGAGTCGGTGAGGAGCAGAGACGCCATTTTCCCTGACATGTTCGGCTTTTTGGCAATTCCCCCCCGGACGGGGGTTTGACTGCAGAAAAGCCGGACATGTCCGGGAAAAAGAGGATGTATGGTAACCCTACCTAAAACAAATATTAGAGATACAGAACTAATTAGTAAAACATTAACACTGGGCTTGGGAAAAAATGTGTGGTTTTTTTTTGCTTTTCACACAACAGATATAATATGAAGGATGGCACGGGCACAGTGTGGTCCAGATAACTATGTTCATTGAATATACACACCACACAAGGCTGTCTGGTTGGGTTCTAATGCATAGAACACAGTGAGTGTCGCTAGAAGTTTCCCATATTTTTTAAATGGATATTACACTATTATGTACTACATACTCCTCCCCCTTTGATGTACAGGATATTAAAGTTACAAATACATTTCTGTCAAAACTACTATCAGTAAATATACATCATGCTACAGATTCAGTCTGAGAGGTAGTTTACAACTTCTCTCTGGATAACACGGGCATCGCAGTATCTGGGACAGTTTCTGCTCTATCTGGTGCAGCTGTATCAGCAACACCTTCCTGTTCTGTCATTTTAGGTAATCTGTCATAGAAACAAACATGAGGCTCACTGGTACTAATACAAGGAGTTTAAATTCTCTCCGCACTGGCACTGCTCTATTAATATCCTTAATTCAGGCACTATTCAGAAATTGTTTCATTTCCTCTTCAATTCTGTCTGTAAGTGCAGAAATGTTCTGCAATCCCCAGTGGCTTTGGGGATGGGGGATTTTATAGAATTTTCGCAATCAGCAAATATTGTGTCTGTGGGTTTAATAGTAGCTGTCCTGCTGTGCAGCGGGTTACACGTTTGAGCCTCCGTTACACTCAGTAAAAATGCCACCTTTTTCTCCTCAGTTTATATCATTGGCTATTATACAGTGTTCCAGTCTCTCTAGTCCTCTACTGATCCATCAAAAAAGTCTCTTTCCCACCAATGACCAGTCACTTTTAGCCTTTGTTTCCCCCTAAATAAGTAGTTTACTCCCAGCGCCAGTGGCTGCAGCTTTCTTTTTTGTTTCCCTTCCTTGAGACCTCTGCAGTCACACTCTGTCATTGCAGTCCTGCATTAGATCCCCAACCTGATCACCAGTTGTCTTTTTCTTTTCACACAACGTACATAATACGAAGGAACCACATGAGAACAGAGGGGGGGCAAATACCGACACTGATTGAATATACATACCATGCAAGGCCTAGCTATGTGCACCCTACTGCTGTGGTTGAATTCTGGCGGCTTCTAAAATATAGAATACAGTGAGGAGCATTAGAGGGCTCACAAACTATTTAAAGAGATACTACCCTACTCCTGTACACTACAATTACATATACACGACTTGGGCGATCTGAACCAAACCTGTTGGGCAGGGCTATGAACATCTTGTTCACCCCCCTCCTTTTTACTTATTTCTTCTAATCCTCTTCCTCAGCACAAGGGCTAGTGGGGCCGCGCTGTCTAGGGCAGGAGGGATAGATAGATTCTGCTTCCTTCTGCCTGCTCCTGTATCATGAGTGTTGCCTCAAGTATCCATTTAAAAAAAAAGGCTTTGCGTGATCGCACTGGATGGGCTCTTGGGCCTTCAAAGCCATCTCTGGGGCAAAAACAGGCAACTTCTGCTGCTCGAGTCTTCTTCAGATCCTGCCCCCCTAGAGCCTCAAACCCCCTCTGCTCCTCCTCAAAGGCCTCCATAGAGCCACCTTGCTGTCCTTCAAATCCCTCCTTGAAACTCTCCTTGGCCATCATGCCTACAAAATCTCAATGGTCAGGCAGATGGTGTGCTGTGACCACCCCTTCCACACTGACCAGTTGGTTTCCTTTTGCTCCACATGTCTCTTGCCTTACACTTATACTCTGAACTTCTTGGCTGGTGGCAAAAGAATAACAAAAGAGGGTCGTTGATGTTAAGTGATTTCCGGTTGAAATGAAATAGCTCTAAATAAAGCACTGGCTCCCAACCAGGTGAACTGGTTTATCAGGGGAGAGGTTTCCTTGGCAACAGAGTCATCTGACAAGGGACAACAGTCACCTTTTGAGGCTGAACAGAGAGTCACCTGACAGAGAGGACTGGGACATTATAAAAATGTCAGAAGCTGTTCTTTTTGGTTTCTTTTCTTGGGTCATTTTTCTCCAGCTCAAGGGAAGGGAGAAGTAACCTAGCATGTCGGAGCCGGGTGAGGCAGGGGACACTGCCTATCTTCCTGAACAGAGATGGTCCCCCAAGAACTCCCAAGGGAAGGGTGAGCTGCATTGAGGATGTTTGGTGTGTTCTATATAGTCTGTACTCTCTTGTGCTTTATCTGTTATGTAAAAGAGCAATGGTGTTAGAAGCTGCTCTGTGTCTGTATGTGTTATAGGCTTTACACTTCCCTCGTGCCTCCTGAGTTAAAATGTACTCCAGAAGGCTCACAGAGGGTGTATTTAAGCTATGGGTCAGCACTGAGCCTGTGACCAGGCAGCTAGACAGGGCCTTGCAACGCATAAGGATAGTGTACTAGGCAGAGGGTCTGCATCCCAAGACTGTGCCTAGGGACCCCAAACACTGGGGCCTTGTGGGTCCCAGGTCAGGCTCTGGAGGTTAAAAACATGTGGGGACCCAGCAGCTGGGTTCCCTCAGCTGTGGCCGAGACGGGCTCTTGACTGGGACCTGCAACAAGATAACACAAGATAGCTGTGACTCAAAGCATGGAGGTATTGGTAAGCAAACATGGAGTCATCAAATCTTGTTAACTAGGGCCAAGATAACAAGGAGTTGGATGTTCAAAAACAGGAGCCTGAAGTGAGGTTCCCTCCAATAAGAGATCTGAGTTTCAAAAATGCTGAGCTCCCATTGACCTCAGCTGCTGACCTCAGAGACTAGACCAGGGAACAGAGACTTCAAACCTCAACTGCCCGGTCCTTTTTAACTTCTAGGACATGAGATTTAAAATTTCTGCTAACCCTTCCTTAGTGTATCGTTTCTCCCCCTTCCGTTTTCTCTCTGTTCTTTTCCATCCTTTTTGTCTTCTCTATCAGCAGTTTCAGGCGTGGTCAATTTTGGAATTGGCCCAGTTCCATTATATGATTGCTGTAATCAGTTTGGAAGGCTAAAGCAGCCTGAGAATCCCTGCACTGGCGTGAGAGAGAACCGGTGGGAAGAAACCAGTGCAAACGTCAGCTGAAACTGGAGGAGTGAAGTGAAACCCAAAGGTCGAGCGGCCAGTTTATGACCAAGTTGTCCATGTGTCCTGCCTGCAGCACTCTGGAGAAGCAAGAATCATAGAAGTTCCTGTTCTTTTCTATCATTTGCTTAGAGTTGGTAAATCATTAGAAAATAGGGTATTATAAAATCATAGAAATGTGGGGCTAGATGGGATCTCCCAGCTTGGTGTCATCCACAAATTGTATAAGTATACTCTCCAATCCATTATCCAAGTCATTAATGAAAATACTGAATAATACCAGACCCAGGACAGACTCCTGCAGGACCTCACAAAATACACCCTCCCAGTTTGACAACTAATCACTGATATCTTTAAGTGTGGCCTTTCAACCCGTTGTGCGCACACCCTATAGTAATTTCATCTAGACTGCATTTCCCTAATTTGTTTATGAGAATGTATGTGGGACTGTGTCAAAAAGCTTACTAAAAGCAAGATGTATCCTGGCTACTGCTTTCACCTATCCACGAGGAGAGTAACCTGAAGGAAATTAGGTTGATTTGGCATGATTTAGCATGGTTTGGCATGATGCTGGCTGTGTCTTATAAACCTATTATCCTCTAGGTGCTTACAAATTAATTTCTTAATAATTTGTTCCAATTCCCTGGGATCTCTTTGTTTCCCTTTTCAAAGATAGGTACTATGTTTCTTTCTTCAGTCCTCTGGGACCTCACCCATCCTCTAGGAATTTTCAAAGATATTTTCTAACAGTTCTTGAGCTACTTCCTTAAATACCCTATGATGGATTTCATCGGGCCCTACTGATTTGAATACATCTAACTTATCTAAATATTCTTTAACCTGTTCTTTCCCTATTTTGGCTTGTTTCTTGCCCCTTGTCAATATTAATTTAATTGAGTATCTGGTTACCATTAACCTCTTTAGTGAAGACTCAAGCAAAATAGTTATTAAACACCTCAGCCTTCTTGATGTCCTCAGTTATTAACTCTGCTTCCCCACTAAGTAGAGGACTTACACTCAGAGCCGTCCCTAGGGTATGGTGAATCGGGGCCACCGCACCAGGCCTTGCGCTTTGGGGGCCCCCATGCTAATCATGAGGAGGCGGGCAAGGACGTGAGGCAGAGGTGGTCGAGTGAGCGGGGTGAGGAGGTGAATGCGGAGACGAGCGTCAGACAGGCGGGGGGGAGGGCGGTGAGGAGGAGCCCCCTTACCAGAACCTCCCCCCCCAATGTTTCCCACCAGCAGCAGGCCCTGCCAATCAGTGCTTCCCCTCGCTCTCATGCCTCCCCCTGCCACGGATCAGGGTTTGCAGTGTCAGGAGGCTCTGGGAGGGATGTGTGTGGGGAGGAGCAAGGATGCAGCGCACTCAGGGGAGGGATTGGAACTGGGCAGGGAAGAGGCAGGGTTGGGGGAAAGAGGCGGTGGTGGGATGGGCAGGGGTGGCATGGTGGTGGGAAGAAGCGGGGTGGGGATGGGGCCTTGGGGGAAGAGGTGGAGTGGGGGCGGGGTCTGGGCAGAGCCGTGGGGAGCGCCCCCTGACAGATTAGAAACTCGCGCCTATGTCCTGGGCCCTGCATTTCCCTAAGGACAGCCCTGCCTACACTTTCCTTCATTTTCTCTTGCTCCTAATGTAATTAAAGAACCTCTTTTTGTTGCCTTTTTTGTCCCTTGCTAACAGGACTTATTTTATGCCTTACTCTTTCTGCTTTTGTCCCTACATGCTTGTGTTATTCTTTTGTACTCCTCCTTAGGAATTGATCCAGGTTTCCATTTTTTGCAGGATTCCTTTTTGATTTTCAGGTCATTATGGAGTTCCTGATGGAGCCATATTGGCCTCTTACTGTTCTTCCTATACTTCCTTTGCATCAGGATAGTTTGCAGTTGTGTGTTTTAATATTGTCTCCTTGAGAAACTGCCCGCTCTCCTGAATGTCTTTATCCCTTAGATTTTCTTTCCATGGGACCAATTCCTACCAGTTCTCTGAGTTTGTTAGTGTGCTTTTTTTTTTAAACTCTTCCTTATGCTGTGCTCTCACTCCTTCCTTTCCTTAAAATCATGAAATCTGTCATTTCATGATCACTTTCACCCAAATTGCCTTCAACCTTCAGATTCACAACCAGTTGCTCCCTTGTGGTCAGACTCAAGTCTAAAAATGGCTGTCTCCCTGGTTACTTCCTCAACTTTCTGAAACAAAAAGTTGCCCCCCGTACTCATGTTTTGCCATATTATTTTTCTAACAGATGTTTGGGTAGTTAAGGTCCCCCATTACTGCCAGATCTTGTGTTTTGGATGTTTCAATTGGTTGTTATAGAAATGCCTCATCCACCACCTCCTCTTCCTGATTTGGTGGTTTATAGTAAACTCCTATCATGTTATCACCTCTATTTTTTTCCCTTTTACCTTCACCCAGAAACTTTCAACTGGTCTGCCCCTTACCTCCTTTTGGACCTCAGAACAATTGTATATGTTCTTGCTGTATAATGCAATACCTCCTCCCCTTTTCCCTACAAATCTAAACTAAAAGTTTCGAGTTACCTTTTTCTGAAATGTTTTGGATTTTCCCCACTTTCTGTTTCACGAGTTTTTCCAGTAGGAAAACAAAATAAAGTGGCAGGGGAGGGGGAGGAAGACCCGGGGCTACTTTTTCAAACTTTTTTGCTGTTTAACACAGTAAGAAAGTGTGATGAAGTAAGTTTTCACCCCACTTTCTCACATTTTCTTACTGTTTTCCAACCTAAGCAGCCTTTTTGAATGACTATAAAAAGGTTGTACAGCAGTTTATGAAGTCTTGGGTGTTAGCAATGTGTTGCGGAAAGGGGGTAGAAGTAGGTAAGAGTTGATAAGTTTAATATTGGTGCAGGTAGCAAGCATATAGATGTGTGTTTGTTGGCCTGTTGTTCTTAGCTCCTCAATGCTTGAGGAAAATATTACAATTGAATAGAGCTATCTTAACTAATAAATGATTTGTTGTGTGTGTATACACAATATATATAAAATTACCCATTAAAAAAACTAGCAGCCAGCTAAACCTGTCATGGGTGGGTCATGGGCAGCCAGCTGTAGTAGTCAGAGCCAAAGTCTGCAGTCACAAGACAGGAGACAAGAGATGGCTGGGCGGGGACACTGAGGCTGGGTTTCATAGGTCTCAGGTAAGCTATTGCCAGGAGGCTGTTAGATGGAGGGTTGGAACATTGCTGCTCTTCTGAACCTTGTGGACCTGGGTTCGGGGCCCATGTCAAATTCACACATACAAACCCCTACAAAACAGAGAACTGATCAGTGAAGGGAGGCTTCATTGTACCGTAAAATCCATACATCCCATCAACGTCTCATGCAGTCAGACCCTGTCCCTCCCTAAGGGACTCACTTCCACCACACGCACATGGATACCCAGTGAAACACAGTATTCCTCTCACTCAATCTATAATGCAACTTCTGAACCCCACCCCTGCTGCCCATATGTAAGGATACTCCTCAGTCTGTCTATGGAGGCTGGTAGGTTTTGGCTCATAAAGTTCAAAGATTAGTATAAAAAATTAAAAGAAGAATCAGATAGTTTAACATTTCTGTCTGAACCCAAGTCTGGGCAAAAATGAAATTAATTAAACAATATTTGATCAATGTGGTTATCTTTGGTGTAAGACGTAGCATGTTGATATTGCTGTGTTGTCAAGGGAAGGCGAATTAGCAGGGAGTGAGTAGGTGGCACATACGATGGATGGTGTGTATATATTCACGTACTCAGTATGGAATGGTGCAGGGGGTGTCTGTCAAGCTTCAGACATTTGCTCTAGATTGATAAAGTTCAGTGACCCTTTAGGGTGACTTCACTCCGCATTTTCATACTCCACAATATGTTTTTTAAATGAAACTTTCCTTTGTAGGTTTAAAAGGGGAAAAAAATTGGAAAGACATTCAGTATCTCTACTAATAAATTTTACCTTTAAAGTACTGATAGATATTTGCAACTTTAATTCCTGTTGCTGAACTTTTTTTTTTTTTTTGACGAGGAAAGGGGCAGGGCTGAGTCTAATAGTGACTGATTTTAAAGACACTGGAAATGCAGAGCCCATATATATACTATGAGAGCACTCTCAGATTTCACCAGATTGCAGAGAACAGCATTCCTCCACTTCAGCATGAAAAAGTCCTAAAAAAAAATTCAAGCTAAATAAGCTCTCTTCAGCGCCTCAAGGTGAGTCCACAATGCATAATATTTTTATTGATCTGTCATATTGCTGTCAGTCAGGTTCTCTGAAGAAATCCAGAGTTTTCTGTGCAGACAGAAAATGGACACACATGTAGAGAGCTCTCTGGTCCCTTGTAGAGACAGAGGGGTGTATGTTCCAGATAATATTTTACAGTGATTTCTCTTGTACGAAAACCTGAAGGAAGAGTGTGTGTCATTTGCTCTAGTTTCTGAATCTCTTGTCAGGTCTCTTGTATTTGTGTGTGGAAAAGTGGAAGAAAGAGACTCTGGGGGGAAGAAGCAACAACCCCTTCGGTGTCTGCAAGTGGAGGCTAGAGCTGGGTGAAGTCTTTCAGCTGAAACCTTTTTTCACCAAAAAATGCAGATCAGTGTTGGCCAAATCATTTTGCAATTCGATTTTTGACAAATTTTTTTGGTCGGGGGAGGGAGAGGGGAAACAAAAAATATTTATTTATTTTAGTTTATTTATTTTGGAAAACTTGAAGTGGTTTGTTTAGGCATTTTGGAAACAAAATATTTCAACTTTGCATTTAGAAATGTCTTGGTTTTGGAATCTCCTTTGATTTTTATTTAAAAGGTTAAAAATGAAATAAAAAAAAGAAGGGTTTTGTTGCATCCAAAACAATTTTGTTTTGATTTTACAGAACTGCCACTACACTGAAAAATCAGGTATTTGCACAGCTGTAGTGGAGGGGAGAGGGGATTTGAGGATCCCAGCTCCACAGGGGAAGGAGAAAGCAATGCTTGCTCTGCAGCATCTTTCTGTTTTTGCCTCCAGTCCCACTGATGCCCTTCCACAGAGTTCAAGCTCTCTTATATGATGAGGAAAAACAGTCCTGGGGTGGACAGGAGAAATAGACCCTCTTTGTGACATTCTTGTATCTTGATTAAAAGGCCTCCTTTTTTTTGGTACCCTCCTGTCCCGTTGAACTCCCTGTTCTTTATCTACATTAATATTACATTAAATCTGTGAAAGCCAAACTTTCATGTGGCGTTTCAAGATCACAGCTACTTCACAGATTGCCGACAACATGTGCATGTTAAAGTTACTCTGAGACCCTTAGCTTATGAACTTCCTGGACTCCTGCATTTTCACTTTCATCCTTCATATTGTATTAACGCAGTGTATTTTTGCATTTAAATATAGTGCGGTGTGTTATTCTGTGCAGTGTTGCCTGTGCTGGGTTGCTTCTGGTTCCTAGTTTTTGGCAGTGTTCAGTTTCAATGTTTCTAGTTCCCAGGCAATAAGAGTTCCTTTACCTGGTTGGTAGAATTTGAAACAAAATAACAGACTTTATAGGGTTTGTGATCTGCTCTACAAATGCGTGAAAAGTAACATTAGTAAAATCTTTAGAGTAAATATTTTACACATCTGACCTCAACTTCTTTCATTAACAAAGGTAAGGTCAGACCTTCTATATTGCTGACCTTAAACACAGAAGAAAGGCTTTGCTGGTTTAATTTAATATAAAGAATAACAAATATTATTAAAGTTGTTGCGTTTAGAACATACTCTAGCTGGGATGCTTTCCTGCACCTAATCTTTGTCAGAAACATATCGGGCCTTATTGTCACTTCATGACACTATTGCTATGCCAGTGCAACTCAGAACAAGGGAGTGACACACCCTCTCTCAGCCACCATTTTGCAAGTGCTCATTGAATAACAACATGGGGTTTGAACGTTTTCTATTAATATTTTTAGTAGGTCAAGAAAATGTGTAATAATAAAAGCATCTTTGTGACTTTTTTTTCTTGCAAAATGTTTTCAGAAATAACACAAAAGAATAAAAGAAAGATGATATGGGAGAGATAGGACACCATAATCAGAAAGGAAAAACATACAGTAAAAATTATGAAACAGAATAAGAAGTAGGTACCAGAAACAACAAGGAAGCCCAAATTACATCAGGAGAAGACTTTCATGTCCATATCATATAGTAAAGCAAAGTGGTTAAATTCATCTGGCTTATGGGACATGGGGGATAGTTTTGTTCAAATGCTGAAAATTGGAGCCAAATTGTTGAGAAATAACTAGGGCCCCCATTTCCCTTTTATTAGTAAAGTTCTTCATAAAACCAAATGAGCCTGCAGCATTGTTTAATCAAATAATTGTGTATGGAGACTTGTTCTCTTACTAACATGCAGCTAAGGAGAATTTTGTTACTATCGGGAGATTAGGCACAAGCTTAGAGTGGTCTAGGGTAAAATTCTGGCCCCATTCAAGTCAATGGGAATCTTGCCTTTGACTTCAATGGATTAGAGTTCATCTGTGGTACATACTCCCCGTCACAGGGTGGCACAGTAATATCACAAAGAAGTCCAGCTGCAATCTGGATCCAATGATTTCAAAGATTAAATCAAGGGTAGATATCTAAACATTTGCCACCCTCAGACACTTATCTGAATGGAACTCCCCCTTCCCCCAGCCCACCCCAGCCCACCCCACTGAGCTGCTTTATTTTAAGAGCTAGTGAGGCATCATTGGAACAGCAGCTTATACTGAGTTACTTTCAGAGGAATGCATACAGAGGAAGTGGTGGCTCTTGTACAAATCTGGGATCACTCCTCCAGAGATTTTGCTGAAGTTCTTTTCCCATTTTAACGTATTGACACTTTTTCTTTCCATACCAATTTTTGTGCTTTCTATGGAGAAACTGGAAATTACACAATTTAAGATAAAGTTTTCAAGAGTTGCTCATAATTCTGGGTGCCCAGCCTGAAACACTGAAAACTGGGGATTTTTCAAGTAAATGATGGACACTCACCCTCTGAAAATCAGGCCCCTTCAAGATGTCTCAATTTAGGCACCCCAAGTCACTGGTCACTAATAAAAATCTTGGCCTCAGAGCCCAAAACACAGGATATTACAATTTCGACGTTGGTAAAAGGTCTCTAGAAACCCTTCACATCCTGATTATTATATGCATAGATTCAACTGTAGTCAGGGGACAGTCAGGGTCTGAAATATTTCCATCCTTAAATACATGACTGTTCTGCTGAGAGAATGGTCACATTTGCCCTAATGGCTTTTTTTAAGCTTCTTTTCTTTCAAAGCTTGATCCTCCCTAGAACAAATGTCTCCCCCCCAGTATAATCTGACTTTCTGTTACTAAGCATTTCAGCACAACAGTGTCTGTGGAAGGGGGCGGGAGTAACTCAGGAAGAGCACTGAGGTTTTGCTTAGATTTCTTAGGTTTGCTTAGACTTTGTGGTTTTGCTTAGATTTCTTAATTTTCGATTGTTAAACCATTTTCCTTTTTTTTTTCTGTTGATTTTTTATGGCTGCTGTTTGCTGATGGCCAAATTAATGATTCTTTTGCAGCTCTGCTGAAAATTCTATTTAAAAAACTGGCCTCCAATTTTGCCCCTAATCAATTAGGGGCTCAGATTTTTGGAGTGCAAATAATCATGGGTTTCAGTGTTGGCATTTAGAAGTCTCTCTGATTTGGGGGCACTGTCAGAGAGTCAGTCAGCTGAGGGCACAGTAGTGCAAAGGAACCTGTATGTGTGTAATGGTGGCCCATCTGTCCCTTGGCAGGCTCAGGGCCTGTCACCTGTTGTGCCTACAATGATTTGCACCCACAAAACTGCACCTGCTACTGATCGCAGGTAGAAAAATTGAGGCTGTTTTTAAACCTGTGGCCCTAAGTCTCTAGCTAGTAGATTTGATGTAAATAGGTGCATGAGGATAATTCTTATTTAGGTAAGCATTTGTCATATTTTCAATCAGTGGCTTTTCAGGGATCGGTCAGACTTTCCTTTGTTCATAAATTCATTAGGAAGTTTCTAGAGATTTGGTGAACAACAATTCACCCTCAAAACTTGGTTTAATTTTTAGAGCTATATTCTGCCCCCATTATTCACCCTGAGTATACCTTACCCACATGTAGTCCCACTGAAATCAACCTGAGTAAAGACGGCAGAATATGTCCCAGAACACACAGAACAACTGGGATGTAGTCACACAAGTCTGCCTGAGTGTGGGTGCAGGATGATATCCAAACCTCTTATGACACAGTTATGGCCTGTGAGTTAGATGAGTATGATTATCCCCATTTACAGATGGGAAAATAGAGGCACTGTGAAACAAAGTGAGCTGTCCAGTGCTTCATTTGTGAGGAAAAAAACTGAGGAGTTATGAGACCCCATGATTTACTCTCATTACTAGACTACACTTCTGTCCTCTACATGGGAAAAATTGCTGTTATACCCTATTAAGTATGAATAACAGGATTTTATTTTGTGTATTAGTTTCCTTTCCTGATACCCAGTGATGGAAAACAGAAGCAGCAGGATCAATGACCTGCTCATACATGCCCTCAACAACCTCTCTCAGGAAGAGTTCAAAGGATTTAAAGACAAATTATCACACTCTGACTTTGAGGGGAAAGGTAACATCCCCCGAGGTTGGCTGGAGAATGCTGATGCAATAGATACGAAGAACCTCCTGATGGCATTCTATGGTGGAGATGCTGCAGTAGATGTGACCATAGAAGTTTTCAATCAGATCAATCTCAGAGAAGCTGCTGCTAACCTCAGAGAAGGAAGAGAGAATGGTAAGAAACCTAAAGTTCCTATAAAACCTGGGAGTCTCCCCAAGGAATCTGCCCTGGGGCAGCAGCAGCAGCAGGAGCAGAAGGAGAAACAGGCTGATGGCAGGAATGACAAATTCTAAATCCCAGCAGGAAGCCAGGGGAACTCAGAGCAGAGATGCCCACAGTGGGCCAGATTCTCTGACTGCTCCACTGCCTTTTTTCCACTCAGTGGGCACCAGGGGAGCAGAGTCAGCCTGTAACTCTCCCTCTGAGGAAATTCTCAGGGTGTAGAGCCAACAGAGCAGTGCAGAGGGAGTGTCCTGGACAGAGAGAGGTGGGGAGGAGGAGTGACTGGAGTGCATCCCAACCTGGGGGACCATTCCTTGGGGACCAGTGGCAGCTGGTGTGAGTTAGAACAGCCCCCAGGCAGCTCTAACCTGTGCCGGGGCTGGGACAGAGAATCAATGATCTCTAATTGGAAACTGATCACAGAAGAGAATCTGATCCAGCATATTCTCACTAAACAGCTGAATGGGACCTTTCTAGGATTCCAGGCAGGAACTTTATCTTCAAGGCTATATTTAATTAAAGAAACAAATTTAGTGGAATACAAATTGTTGAGTAGCCAACAAACCTAGGGAGCTGCAGTTTCCAAGGCCTCCAGCTGCTTTTCAATGTCCCACAAGAGAGCGAAGTCCAGTTCATGCAATCAGGGTGGTGCTGGCCTGGGGCATCTATGACACCACCTTCACAGTCCTCGAGACTTGTCTACACATAAATTATATCAGATTAAGGAAGGTCTGAATTTAAATTGAAGTAGCTGTTCCCGAATAACTCCATGTGTGGACACCTCTTACTCCAGAATAAGAGTGCCTTTTTTTTCAGTTTAGCTTAATCCACTTTCAACATATATTAAGCAAACTGGGAGTAAGAGTGTCCACATATAGAGTTGTTATTCCAGAATAACTCCAGATGTAGACAACCCTTCAGACCATGGTTAATGAAGTGCATGGCTGCTTGTACGATCTCACATGTACAGTTTTAAGAGTATAGACTGGCACAGGTGTGGTTAGCTCAGTACCAAATCTCAACCTCAAAGTTAGGTCCTATAGAATTAGTACCTCCTTTACTCAGTTTCCAGGTGTGAGGAAAAGCAGACCAGATTCAGTCCATTTGAGCGTTCAGGGATTTTGATGTCCAGATTTTTCCAGGCCTTGAAAGAATCAATTCTAAGCTGCTGAGAGATTTGAAATAAGAAAAACATGTAAGATACCATTTTAGTTTTTACATGATGCCTTAAAACCTTTTATTTTTTTATGTAGAAGCCTCTTCAGCTCGTGGTTTAAAAACCTTTGCCTCAGGCAGGTCTTGATTGACCAATCTTTTGGATGGGAGCCAAACACTCTAGCCAGCTGAGCAGTTATGGCCAGTATCCCATCCTTATTTCAACCCCTTAAACTGTCTTACATACAATTTACCTGTGACTTGGCTCTGTTTGAATTGTTTGGGGTCTCCTGGTCAGTTCCAGAGTTTCAAACCACAGCTGTGCCCAAGGGCTGGCCTCATGCTTTGTTTCTGCACTGTCCTTGGGATGACATTCATCGTCCTTTACCATGGCTGTGCAGCTCTCATGGCTTGGTCGTGGTGTATCAAACACCAATTGTACCAAAGGCAGATGTGTTTCTTCAGTTCCCACCGTCTCGCTCATATAACATCTGTTTACGAGTCTGGCTATGGGTGGTGGCAAGATCCAATTCAAGGTGCCTCCATCTTTATCCCACAGGCTATGTCAAATGGCACATCCTCTTTTATATAATGATTGGACAATGCTGCAAAAGCTGTCCCCCTTGCACACAGCCTGTGGGTCCAATCTTTATCTCTGGCTCATTGCCTGCAGACAAAAAGTATTGCAAAGGCTAGATACCTCCTAGAATCATAGGGCTAAAAGGGACTGCCAGGGTCATCTAGTCTAACCCCCTGCCAAGAGCTAAGAGTGACCCTCACTCTTAGCACCTTCTGACAAGACTGACACTGTCAGAAAGAAAACCAGCTGTCTCCTTCTGAAGGGACATCTTGTGAGGAGGGTGGCCTCCCAGGATTTGCAGGGCTTCTTTTGAAATGTTTTTTTCTCTGTCAGCCATAATATATTTTCAGTGTATGCACACATGCATTCAATGTAATTTTTGTATTTTTGTAGTTTGCAAAATAAGCCAAGTAATAATGGTAAATATTTTCTACTAAACTATTTAAGGTATGTAGAAACTTAAAGAAAACCTTTGGTTTCCATTTACTGCCCCATAATTACTACACTGTAGCTTCCCCTAATATTTCAAGGCTATTTTCATGTATTAAATCCATGTTTAACCATTTTCATAACATTACTCTCCATTATTGAAAGCACAATAAAAGCAGATACACTTGTACTCCTATATATGGATATCTTAAATTTGGCAAGTGTTACAGTTTAACTTACAAAATGGGCACAGAGTATGGTAAAAGCAGTCAAAAATGTCATCAACAGCTTTACAGAGAATAGTTTAAACGAGGCTTGCATGTTGTCTCATAATTAATCAATTTTACTAAAAAAGATATAGATTATTTGTATCTTGGTTAGTAAATTAGCAGAAAAAAAGTAAAATGGATATTTCTCACACAGCTAGATTTCTTTTGCGCTAGGACATGAGTATATTTTCTATAAAATAATGTCACGATTGTCAGCTTGTTAGGGCTGGTGCCATCTTTTCGTTCTGTTTGTATAGCGAGGTCCTGAACCAAGGCTAGGGTTCCTGGATGCTACGGTCATACATATTATTACTTGTGTATTATCATAGCTAATTAATTCTTATTCCTGCAGAGACCACTGACGGGATGAATTGCCCCATCTTCCTTAACTGCATGACACACTGTGATTCTGTTACACTAACGTTCATCTGCAAATTTCTCTTTCAGCTTTATGTCCTAAACAAACACCTGGACGACCAGGTATGTGACATTCTAACAGAAAATTGTGTTGATTACAGGCATTAGATCAGAGCAGCCAGATGTTTAGTTTACCACTAGAAATAAGAAATAACACCTCAGACTGTGTAGTCTTATCATATCAGACTGTGTAGTCGGGGGAGGCAATCAGGTACCCCACATTTCCGGTTATCTGAACACCCAGTTAGCCAACCGCCCAGTTATCCGAACATTTCAGATGTCCTGCAGGCCATTCAGATAAATAGAATTCTATTGCATGTGCATGGAAGGTCCTATAGCTTTTACTCACATGACTAATTTCAATGGGACAACTTATAATTAGGCCCATAGTTAATTGATTTGGTAATAGTTTATGCTGGAAGTTGCATTATAAGCATAAAGTAGCATTATTATTGTTTAAATAGCTTAACTGTAACATTAGTGATAAGTCTTTTTTCTGAATTTCTGATTCCATATTTCTAATGCTTCACGTCACTCCCTTAGATTACAGGGTGAAATATAGAGAACACATACAAAACAAGTACAGAGTAATAAAAGACTTGAACTCTCGGCTTGGTGAGAACGTGACTCTAAACAGCAGATACACAAAGCTGATTATTGTAAAGAAACATTGTCACAAAAAGGAAAGAGAACATGAAATAATGACCTTGGGATGGAGACATGAAGAAATAATGACTAAGCGAGCTAGTTCTATCACCCTGCGTAATTTATTTAAATGTTCTGAAGATGGACAAACACCACAAATTGTTGTGCTGTTAGGAGCTGCAGGGATTGGAAAAACCATGACAGCAAGAAAGATTATGTTTGACTGGGCAGCTGGAGAGCTCTATAAGGAAAAGTTTGATTATGCTTTCTACATAAATTGTAGGGAAGTGAACTTTGGCAGTGAGGAAGGAAGAATTGCTGATTTAATTTTAAAGAATTGTCCTAATAAAAATGCACCAGTTGAAGAGATTTTGATAAATCCAGAGAAACTCCTGTTTATAATTGATGGTTTTGATGAACTGAGATTTTCCTTGGATCAGCCAGAAGACAATCTGTGCTCTGATCCCTGTGACAAGCAGCCAATGGAAATTACATTGAGCAGTTTAGTTCGGAAAACTGTTCTTCTTGAATCCTATGTAATAATCACTACAAGACCAACTGCTCTGGAGAAACTCAGACAGTGTTTGGAATGTGCACGTTATGCAGAGATCTTGGGGTTTTCTGCAGCTGAGAGGGAGGAATATTTCCACAAGTTTTTTGGGAATGAAGAAAAAGCAAGAAAAGCCTTTAACTTTGTCAAAGAAAATGAAATGCTCTTCACCTTATGCTTTGTCCCCATTGCGTGTTGGATCATTTGCACAGTTCTGAAACAACAGATGGAAGCAGGTGAAGATCTTGCACAAACATCCAAAACAATCACTGGTGTATATATGCTCTATCTTTTCAGTTTATTAAAGGGTCACAGCAGCAATTCAAAGAAGCACACACCAGCTAACTTGAAGGGACTTTGCTCCTTGGCTGCAGATGGAATTTGGAAGCAGAAAATACTCTTTGGGGAAGAAGATGTCAAGAAGCACGGCTTAGATATATCTGACTCTCTCTTTCTGAATGAGAACATGTTTCAAAAAGATATTGACTGTGAGTGTGTCTACAGCTTCATTCACTTGAGTTTTCAAGAGTTTTTTGCAGCTTTGTTTTATGTGTTGGAGAAAGAAGAAACAACAACCGTGGAAGATTCGGAAACTGCTATGAACAATGTGAAAAAATTGTTAGAAAATTATGGAAAATCTAGAAATTACTTAATGTTAACAGTGCGATTCCTGTTTGGTCTCTTAAATGAAGAGAGAATGGAGGAGATGGAGAAAAAACTTAGCTGCAAAATTTCACCCAAAATTAAACCAGATTTACTGCAGTGGGTTAAAACAAAGCCAAAAATATCGTCCTTGTCCCTGGAGTCTGAGGAGCTCTTTTTGGAGCCTGATGAGGAGTTGTCATCCTTTAAACGTAACGCTGAGATGATTTACCAGCTTGAGGAGTTTCACTGTTTGTATGAAATTCAAGAAGAGAGTTTTGTGCAAAGTGCACTCAATCGCTTCACTGAGCTATATTTAGCTGAATATAATTTTACCAAAATGGATCAAGTGGCTCTTTCATTCTGTCTAAAAAACTGTCGGAAGCTGGAGACGCTCTATCTAAATCTGTGCACGTTTGGATTTGAAGACCCAAATGAAGATTTCCTACGGCCACCCAAGCAGCCACGTTTGTAAGTAGTGTCTGAGATAGTAAAAACACCTACATAATTTCTTAAGTAGAGAAACATACATTGTGGAGGGAGAAGATAATTTAAAAAGGAAAGATGGCAGCAGTATGAATGACAAAGGTCTTACAGATGAACTTCAGATCAGTGGGAGAAACTGGGCAGTCGGGTGACATGTCAATGAGGCATTAAGTACCAAAGCAGCTGGTGATTTTAACAGTAAAACTGAAAGGATCTTGTGTGTGTGACTTTCTGTTCCCTCAGCTGGGCTGACACTTGTGAGCACTGCTGCCTACTGTTTCCAAGGAGGCTGGGAAGATGGCACTGCTCTGGGGCTGCAGAGAGTCACCCTCTCAATCACATTAAGGTGTTCACTGAAAAGACACAACTGCTGAAACCGGGTGCCCGAATAATGACATCCAGGGCAAGGCACAAAAGGGATTTTTAAAATCTAAGTTACACAAGTTACTAATAAGTGCAGGGGAGGGGGAGGACAAAAACATCCCCACACACCTATCCTTTTCTTCACCTCATGTGGACGATCAACAATCTTCTCCTCCTTCACCCCTGTAGGCCTCTCCTGACCCAGGCCAAACACTCCAGGAAGGTCCCACTCCCTCCCTTGTCAACCTCTCTCTCAGTAAGGGGATTCACATCTGCATAATCTTGTTCCCTGCCACAGAGATGGGACACTGGGAAAGGGTGCCAGAATCAGGAGAGGGCCAATTCACTGAACATGTGTTAGCTGATGACAGAAAAAAAAATCTGTCCCATATTATCAGTACATGCTGCACTTTGCGCAAAATAGGTGAGGGCAAGAGTGAGGTGATTATGGGTGGCTGGAAACAAGGAATGCAGAGAGGGTCTGCTGGTTCTGGATTCATGTCTTCAAGTTGGTTGACTTTTACCAGCCCCCCCCCAAAAACAGTGCAATGCTCGAATCCATTTCAAGCCCTTCTATTTTATATCGGTTCTTATAGTATGCTCATCACTATCATCTGAGGGATTGCCAGTAGTATTTGTTCTCTCATCCTCTCCCCAGAGGGAGAAGTGTGTGCAGCAGGGGTGAAAGCAATGTAAAAGACTTACTGGTACGGGGACCTGACTCCGGGCCCCTGGAAGGGGCGGGGCATTGGGCAGAAAGGGCGGGGCTGGGGGGGTCAGCCTCTCCCAGCCAGCCCTTCCACCCTGCCTGGCCTGCACCACCTGGGGGCTCCAGCGGTGATTTAAAGAAGCAGCAGCTGCCCCTTTTGTTCCCCACTGTTGGCGGCTCGGGCGGGGGGAGAGGGGGGATAGGGACAAAAGGGGCGCTTTAACGTCAGCTGTGTACAGGCCAGTACCGGCGGCCACTTCTTTCCGGTACACCGTACTGGCCTGTACTGTCCACTTTCATCTCTGTTGTGCAGTGTCATGTTTTGTGTGTGTGTGTGTGTGTGGGATGGCTCCCTTGTGAATCCCACTCACAGACTCATGGAGTAACTCATATGCAGTGTATGATTACGCCATCCAAGAGGATATTAGCATGTTCAGGAAAGAGAATTAAAATCTGTTTCCAGAGATCAACATAGAACATTTCTATTCTCTCTTATTTAGGGAAGGGCATCAGGATGAGCCGACATGTTCGCCTATTTACCTGCTCTGTCAAGCATTGAAGGATCCAAACTGTAAATTAAAGAAACTAAAGTAAGAAGCTATTTTTTTCTTTTTAATATCCTCCTATTATTGCTATTATCCCAGAAGTTCTACAGCACCGTAGCTCTCCTGACCCTGTCTGCTGTAGTGACTATATAGAAGTGTTTAGGTGCTCAGGAATTTAAATTTCCATTTACAGTATACTCCCTATTGCCCAAATAGCTTGGGGGACACAGATTTTATATGGATAATTGGGAGTTTGGATAGCCAGGAGCATGTCCCCTCTCATTCACTCCCATGACAGTGGGGCTGTAGTGAGCTCCCTGCACTGCTGCAGGATACACGATCCCTGCAGGAGCAAGGTGCAGCAACTGGTGTGGCCCTCAGGGGTAGAGCAGAAAGCCCTAGCCAGGACTGCTCTGCCCTGCCAGTACCACAGCCTTCTTGCGTTTGTGTAACGCTGACAGACCCCAGTCGCTGGTGGGCAGGATCGAACCAGGGACCTGTGGAGCTTAGTGCATGAGCCTCTACAGCATGAGCTAAAAGCAAACTGGCTGTTAGCTAAAGCTGTAGAGCAGACTCATTTTATCTCTCTGTCTAAGTGGTCTCGGTGCCACTAGATGGAACAGAACAGCACACCCAGGAGGTGTGTGGGTTACACTTTCATCTGCAGGGAAGGCTACGGTTCTGGTGGGGCAGAGCAGAGTCCTGGTCCGGGTTCTCTGCTGTCACACACCAAGATGTAGGTGGTGCAACCTAGTGGTCGGAGCAGAATCAGAGGGCAGAACCAGAGTTGTGATCAGGAGACAAGCCAGTGTCAGAGTTAGGACTCAGGAGATCAGAGGCAGGTAGGAACTAGGCTGGAGTGGAGCAGGCAAAGGCTGGACAGGAGGCAGGTCTGGTGCCAATGCAGGCGTGGAATGCATTAAGCAGCCACAGTGCTGTTCTTGCTACAGAGCTTCAATGATCAGTCAGGGAGCACAGTTACTTAGTGAGGGTTTATTGGTCCCAGCTGAACTCATGGGTTGATAGGCAACCAAGCCTGGAGGCAGTTGAGTTCATGACATCTGCTCTGCCCTGCTGGGACTGCAGCCTCCCCTCCATACCTTGCACCCGCAGGTGTCACCAGCCCAGTGGCAGTACAGGGAGCCCTCTGCAGCTCCGTTGGCATGGCCCCGCTCGCTCACTCTCATGGCAGCAGGGCTGCAGAGGGCTCCCTGCGCTGCTGCTGGGCTGGTGACATCCGATCCCTGCAAGCCCAAGGTCTCTGCTCTAGTCCACATTATCCGAATCCCTAACTTGTCCCCCAACATGAGATGCATGCTGCAGAGGTTATGTGTCCCCCAGCGTGAGGTATGTGAGACAAGAGCTGTGAGAAACATGTAGCCAGGATGCTAGGCACATTTAGGTGAAAGTTCAAGATGCTCCTGGGAAGGAATCTCAGAGGAGTCTATACTATGACCTTATCTTTGTAATGTCTGGTAAGGTGGATCAGTCACTAGAGTCTGAGGCTCACTTGCTAGCTGAGTTACAGTCATGCTCAGTAGGAAAATGATCTTCCATGTAAGAAAATTAAGCTCATGTTACAACGAATGTTTCAAAAGGAGCTTATGACACAGGGGCTGTTTAATGGGGGTTCAGAAGTGTCAATCCCCATATGAACCAGAGGATAAAGGCTGCAGAGACACTTTGGCTGGAATGGCTGACAAATGCCCCTGGATGGAGTTAGTCTTTAGTAAATACTCAGATGAAGGAGTCAGTCAAGCTCTTTTTCTGTGGCGCAAATACAGGGGTCCCATGGACATGTCTGCATCCCACCAGAAACACTTTTCACTGGACATTATTGGTACTTCTTGTAGTTGGCAGATATGATTCCAGGAAGACATGAGCCATGTGCTCTTGTCTATGGCTCTGTACACTGTCAGGAACCAAGCTGTCAGGGAGAGGGCTCCAGCACAGGATGGAGCAAGATGTCTTCATTTTACATGATGATTCAAGACTAGACTCTCAGCCTGATGGGATCATCTTTGATCATCTGCGCCACAGCTGAGAGCTATACCTGTCCTGGCCAGTATGAGGCTATGAGGATTCTAGAACCTTGTCTCTTCTCTGATGTGCCAGTGCCTTTGTTATAAGGTGCTGGTATCAAGGTATGCAGGAGCATCTTTCTCCAGGGATAGAGAAGACATCCCTTGCAAGCACTCTTCTAGGGGCTATAGATTCATGGATTCCAAGGCCAGAACACACCATTGTCATTCAGAGTGACCTCATCTAGAACACAGGCCATAGAACTTTCCCTAGAGCATATCTTTTAGAAAAACATCCAATCTTGATTTTAAAATTGACAGTGAATGGAGAATCCACCATGACCCTTGCTAAATTGTTCCAATGGTTAATTACTCTCACTTAACATATATGCCTCATTTCCAGTCTGAATTTGTCTAGCTTCAGTGTCCAGCCATTGGATCCTATTACACGTTTCTCTGCTGGATTGAAGAGCCCATTATAAAATATTTGTACCCCATGTAGGTACTTATATGCTGTAATCAAGTCACCCTTTAAACTTCTCTTTGTTAAACTAAAATGATTGAGCTCTTTGAGTCTATCACTATAAAGCAGGTTTTCTAATCCTTTAATCATTCTAATGGATCTTCTCTGAACCCTCTCCAGTTTATCAATATCTTTCTTCAATTGTGGACACCAGAACTGGACACAAAATTATAGAAGTGGTCACACAAGAGCCTCACACAGAGGTAAAATAACCTCTACACCCCTGCTTCAGATTCCTCTCGTTATGCATCCAAGGATCGCATTAGCTCTTTTAACCACAGCGTTGCACTGGCAGATCATGTTCAGCTGATTATCAACCACAATCCCCCAATCTTTTTCAGAGTCATTGCTTCCAAGAACAAAGTCTCCCTTTCTATAAGTATGACCTACATTCTTTGTTCCTAGATGTATACATTTACATTTGGCCATATTAAAACATGTATTTGTTTGCTTGCAACCATCTTACCAGGCGATCCACTGTGTATCAATGACCTGTCCTCTTCATTATTTACTAGTTCCCCCAATTTTTGTGTCATCTGCAAACTTTATCAGAAATTTTTTATATTAAATTAAATTATGGAGATATACCTATCTCATAGTGCTGGAAGGGACCCTGAAAGGTCATCGAGTCCAGCCCCCTGCCTTCACTAGCAGGATCAATTTTGCCCCAGATCCCTAAGTGGCCCCCTCGAGGATTGAACTCACAGCCCTGGGTTTAGCAATGTTTTCTTCCAGGTCATTGATAAAAATGTTAAATAGCATAAGGCCAAGAACTGCTCCCTATGAGACCCCACTAGAAATACACCTCAATGCTGACTCCCCATTTACAGTTACATTTTAAGACCTATCAGTTAGCTAGTTTTTAATCCATTTAATGTGTGGCATGTTAATTTTGTATCATTCTAGTTTTTTAATCAAAATGTCTTGCAGTAGCAAGTGAAATGCCTTGTAGAAGTCTATGTATATTACATAAGTAGTGTTCCTTTATTAGTCAAATCTGTAATCTCATCATAAAGAGCTATCAAATTAGTTTGGCAGGACATGTTTTTCATAGAACCATACTGATTGTCATTAACTGTATTACCCTTCCATAAATCTTTATTAATCAAGTCCCATATCAGCCACTCCAGTAACTTACCTGGGATCAATGTCCGTCTGACAGGCCTATAATTACCTGGATCATCCCATTTACCCTTTTTAAATATTGGCACAATACTAGCTTTCTTCCAGCCTTCTGGAACTTCCCAGCTGTTCCAAGACTTACTGAAAATCAACATTAATGGCCCAGTGAGCTCCTCAGTCAGCTCTTTAAAATCTAGGTGAGCATGGGGGCATGGCTCAAACAGCAAACAAGATAGTGGTTTAATCTAGCTCTCCTCAATAAATGGGGAAGAAATGAAAACAAATTAAGAAGATAAAAAGAACTAAGCCAACCTGAATCCACAGATCTGTGCCCTAAATATGAATAACGCCTCTTGGAGCCAATTTTAAAAAGAAGGCTGGAGAAAGTTGGACAGCTCCCAATCCCAGAGAGCAGACTCTGAGGTAGAATATCCAACAACAGAATCCAGAGCCCTCAGCCTGCAGAATATATTGATAATTACTGTGCAAACGGGGAGATGTTGAACTGGACCCTCGTTGTCCTGTAAAGAGACAGAGGGTGAGTGCAATAAAAATAATAATTAAAATTGTACTATTGTGTCTGGGGGAGGAAGTGGGTCATCAGTGGCCATTTTGGAAAGGTCAGACAAACAAAGGGGAAGTGTGGTGGCATCTTGAGAGAGGTGTAACAAGCAGGAAGGAAAGACAAGAAGATCTAGGTGTCTGGGAAGGAAAGATCTCCTCTTGTACAAACATCTGACTCCCCTAAAACAAAGACACGGCCACAAAAAGTAGTAACGGCCCTTCAGCAAACAAACTATGGAGGCAGGTGGAGAAGCACCAGTCACTAAGGCTGATGTGAAGGACCCGCTGTTAGAAATCAAAGAAGTGAAGAAGTAGGGTGACCAGATGCCCCGTTTTTAAAGGAACAGTCCCATTTTTGGGGACTTTTTCTTATATAGGCACCTATTACCCCCCACCTCCTGTCCCGTTTTTTCACAGTTGCTATCTGGTCACCCTATGAATAAGGAAATGAGGGAAGAGTAATGCAGGCTTACATTAAAGATATAAAAATGAAATTAATTATAAACTAACAGATGTGGAAATAGGATTAAATGAACAATCCAACAGAATTACTAATATAGATTGAAGAATCCAAATAATTGAAAAAAAGAGAACAAGAAATAGAATTGAAGCTGCAAGACATGGAAATTAGAGAATGCAGGAATAATTTAAGGATTAAAGGTTTTCCAGAGGAAACTGAAGGGTTAAATCTGCTGGACACATTGGTCAATATTTTTCATACCATTAAAACTGGGTAATAAAGATGCATTCGTACTGAGAGGGCTCACAGATCTTTTTTCCCCAGGCCCCAAGCAGACTCCAGACCAGAGATGGGATTGTCCATCTACACTATTATCAAGACAAGGATAAAATACTGAGGGCTATGAGGAAGAGAGCTGAACCATTGATGATTCTTAGTCAGCTCATACAAATGTTCCAAGATCTGGCATCTGCAACCTTTAGAAAGTGAAGCGAATATACAAGGTGACCACAATTCTTAGAGAGAACAATATAAGATATAAGAGGAGTTTCCCATTTAGATTAGCCTTTAGATGGAAGAGCAGATGTCTGTCTCAGATCCAAAAGAAAGGAAACTGGTACGTATGGACATGGGTACAGGAGAATCAGCTCAAGAGCAATCTGAAGGGGATCAAGGGCATCGGTCCCCCTGGTCACCAAGAGTCAGTGAGATTAAAGAGAGCCAAAATAGCTCAAACAGATGCATCATTAAGACAACTGAACAGACATGAGAGCAGAAGAAAAAGTCCAGATCCCAAAGAACACGATCAGTACTGTAAGACATTACAATGAATAATGGCTATTATATCCATGTGGTTATAATGATAAAGGGTTAGAGTTAAATGGAAGCTGCATGCAGGATAGTTTACTCTGTGTGGATATAGTATCTTTAATGGTTATAAGAATATAGGTTTTTTAATGTTGTGAATTATATTTATATTATATAAACAAAAATTAATAACAAAATAGCAGGAGACCTAGATCTGCCTTATTGAAGTAAGTTTGACTTTAAAGTAATAACAAACATTCCAAAATTTACTTTAATTGGAAATGGGTCATCTATGGTGGAATATTTTAAGAATAAATGAACTCAAAGATAGCATTGTAATCTCAGAATGCCCAATGTTACAAAGGTGTTAGATAAGATTATATAAGACTTGGTTCTTGAAACATTAATAAAAGAAAGAAAATAAAACGTTCCTTCAATAGGGAGCTAACGTGCCCCCGGAGGACATAAGGAAAATCTGGATCCTCACAGATAGAGGGGACCAGATGACTATGGGAGAATCAATAGGGAGGGGAATGAGAGGGAAATAGAGGATAAGAGAACAGTAACATGTTAAATATTGTTATATATTTCAACAGAAAAATTATACTAAAAACTTAGGGCTCAGAATTGAACATTATAGTAAATCAAATGCAGAATCAAGGTACAATAATATAGGTGTTAAAAAAAGGAAAAGTGATGTATGTAAATCTTAAAATTACTGTGTAGGATGTGAACTCTATCTAAAATGTCTTATTTAAAGAACAGGCACAAATGTAATGGGGACATGGCATCTGACTGGGGTAATATACTGTGTGAGAACAGACTTGGTACTTATGGGTGAGTTTATTATGCAATGACTGTTAATGTTAAGGGGGATAAACAATCCAATAAAAAGGAGAAGGGTATTCTGCTCACTGAAAAAGGATTTTCGTAGTATAATCTAGTTACAGGAAACACACCTGAAGAAAAATGATGATAAATACCTGTATACATCTGGAACACAGCTACCTTGTCTCCCCAGGGCAATCTAATAGAAGAAAGATGGCAATATTCTTTGCCAAATGCTTCCATTTTATTTTTTCAGCACAACTCATAGATACAAAAGGCAGATATATTTAATTAAGGGGGCCTTGAAAGATAAACTTCTCATATTAGCCAAAGTACCTGCTCCCAGACAAGGGCAAGCTTCCTTTGTTAATAGTTTTTTAGAGGTTTATGAAGTTTTAGAGAAGGGGATATTATTCTAGGGGGGATTTTAACGAGGTGCTTAATCCCACTTTGGATCGATCAAATGTACCCAGAGGGCGTTTGGGAGGAGCAAGTGCAAATTTGTTGCATCACTTTAGAAAATGTCTGGCAGGAGATGAATCTGGATGTTAGCAACTATACATATTCTGCAACTCATGGATCTTATTCCAATATTTATATGATTTTTATTTCTAGGACCTTGGCTAATTTACTAAAAAAAGAGCTTTGTTATATGACCCCCTTAGAATTCAAGATCTGGAATACAATTTTCAGAAGTGTGTGTATATATAGTAATAAGAAAGGGATTAATAAAAGTGTGTTCTGGGATGCCAAAAAGGTGGTAATGAGGGAGCACCTTATAAATAAAGCACCATACCTTAAAAAGATGAGAGTTCATGAAGAAGAGAGTTTGGTTAATAAACTTTCTATTTTGGAAGGTAGACATACAAGAGTGTATAAGAAAATAATCGAGATAAGAGGGAAGATTAGCTTATTACAAACAGGTACAGATGAGCAAACACTGAAATATATTAAACAAAAATATTATGAAAAGGACAATAAGGCTGATAGGCTTTTCCCCAGAAAGTTGAAAAAGAAATCAGCCTTCCCCCTGATTAGAAATAAAAAAGAGAAATTTAGTAACTGGCATCAAAGAGATCCCTGAATTGTTTGTTAACTTGTCCATTCTTAGTACTCTTCATAACAGCCAAACCCTGAACTTATAAATAGATATTTGAGAAGTGTGATGCTACCTCAACTCTCAACGGCTTATGGGGCAGCTCGTGATAGGCAAATTGCTGCAGAGGAATTTGAAGTTGTAATTAAGACTTTAATATCCAACAAAGCTCCAGGTCCCAGTAGGTTTTCTGGCATCTCTCTGATAATATCAGAAGAACTCTCAATTTGATCTATAATGTTAATTCTAGCAATTCTTCCTGTGTGCTGCTTTCTTTGGATGCTGAGAAAGCCTTCGACCGGCTGGAGTGGGAGTACCTCAGACAGATTTTGGTAAGGTTTGGTTTTGGAAATCAGTTTTCTACAGGCATTTTGGCCCTGCATTCTCATCCTCAAGTGTCTGCTTTGGTTAATGGTCATGACTCCACTCCCTTTAATTTGTTTAGGGGTCTGAGACAGGGTTGTTCCTTATCCTCCTTACTGTTTGCTTTGGCAATGGAGCCATTTGCAATAAATGTGAAAAACAGCCCCTTGTAAAAGGCATCGAAACATCTTCTGGATTAGAACACAAAATAGCGTGTATGCTGATGTCTTGTTATATTTGCAGGATCCAGAAGCCTCATTAAAAATGATAGAATAATTGATTTTGGAATTTGGGCAGGTATCAGACTTCAAAATAAAGGCTGACAAATCTGAAATTTTTAGGAATTAATATTCCTGAAGGGGTCAAAACAAACTGTTGACAGCTACATAAATTTAAAAGGGCTAAGGAATCTTTAAAATATTTGGGAATAAATATTGTGGAGAAACATAAAAATTCTTTTTAAAGGCAAATTATCCTGCACTGTGAAATAAAATAATAAAATACTTGGAAGAATGGAACTAATATGAAATTTCTTGGCTAGGTAGAGCAGCCTCGGTAAAGATGAATTTCCTCCCAAAGTTATTATTTTTGTTTCTGTGGATCCCTGTTGGTATCCCTGACATGACATTAAAAACATGGCAGGATGTGCTATTAAAATTTATATGGAAACATAAAAGACAAAAGGTGAGTTGTAAAATTCTGTTTAAGCCTATAAAGTGAGTTGGACTAGTTTTCTCCTAATTTGTTGTCTTCTTCTTATGCATCACAATGGAAAAGATATGATCAATTAGGTTCACAATAGACCATCTGAACATTGGGTAAAACTTGAACAAGACTGGAGCTCAAATAAAGCTATTTATAGTAATTGTTGGTTTTAAGAAAAAATTTAGGTCACCAAATATAAAAGTCACCTGTTCATCCAGTCTACCTTAGCCACTTTGGACAATTTTTTAAAATTTGTGTTGCGAAAGGCCCTCTTCCTTAGCTATTTTCATTAATAATCAGGAGATTATCCCTAGGAAATATCGAAGTGACTATTCATTGTGGGTAAGAGTTGAGATGACTCAATTTGGACAGCTGTTCCCGGATCCTGATTTAAAATCACACCAAGAGATATGTAATAAGGTAAAAGTCCTGTATTTTTAATATTTACAGGTCAAACACTTTATTGTGAAATCTAGTTACAAGACAGCTCTATCTAGACTTTTAACTGCATTTCAGGAGTTGCCCCAGGAGCAAGCTGGAACAAAAGGTTTAATTGCTAAGACATATACAATTTTGATTGAAAAAGACGTTGATAAGAAAACAACCCAGATGAAAATATGGGAGAGGGATTTGGACAAAGAAATTGATCTGGATGAGCAGGTCCCTATATGGCAAAGGAGATATACATCTTCAATTTCTGTAGCTCATAAATATTTTTTTTTATAAAATACTGTATTCATGGCATGTTGCTTCAGTTAAGATCCATCATATTTTTGCTACTAGGGAGGTGCTCTGTTGGAGGGGTAGCAGGGAAAGGGGAAAATACTTGCATATGTGGTCACTGTGTCCAAGAATTTGATAGTTTTTGGAGGAAATTGTTAAAGATTTTCATCTTATAACAAAACGCCAGCTTCCTGGGAAACTCTCTGACCTACTTAATTAATGCTCCAGTACAGGATCTATGTTTTAAACTGAAAAACAAATTAATTTCTTTTTTATTGTTAGCAGTAAGACTTTGTATTGCACATTATTGGAAAATTCTGACTTCTCCTATGGAATTGTGGTATAGTAAACTATGTACTGTCCTTGTACTGGAAATGCTTTCAGACCAAATACGTACACAAGAGAGAGGCCAAAAAGAGGATAGGCATTTAGAAATTTCGTTACCCTTTTTAGCATACTCAGAAGAGGAGAGCTCCCCAACCAGCAAGCCAATATCTTTAGCCAGATTCTATGAATATTAACTGGATCCTGAATAAGTAATGTACAATGTGGTATTTTATTGTAACTTTGCCTTACTAAAAGGTTTCAGAAAGAAAAAATCTGTATGAGCAGAAGGTTAGTAGCTTCTTGTTCAGATGGGTGGCAAAGACCTCTGGTGTCCACCAAGGGAGGAAGATGTGATCTCTTTGTTATAATTTCCTATCATTGTACTACAGCTGGCGCAGTTCCCCTGCAGGTAGCAACAGACACCAGCATTTTTACTAAGAGCATGGTTAGGTGACACCCTGGTTAATGACACTGGCAGGCAGTCTGCACTAAGGGAGCTGCAATGGTGAGAGACTATAAGAACAATTTCATTGTGGGTATGTCCACAATGCAACAAAAAAACCCTGTGGGACCGAGTCTCAGAGCCCAGGTCAGCTGACTCGAGCTGGTGGGGCTCAGGCTGCAGGGCTATACAACTGCAGTGTAGACGTTCAGGCTTGGGCTGGAGTCCAGGGTCTGAGACCCCATGAGGCTGGAGGGTCTCAAAGCCCAGGCTCCAGCCTGAGCCTGAACGTCGACAATGCAGTTTTATAGCCCTGCAGCCTGAGCCCTACCAGCCTGAGTCGGGTGGCCGGGGCCAGCTGCGGCCGTGCGATGGGTTGTTTATTGCACTGTGGACATGCCCTGTAGGCCCAGCCTATGAGACTCAGCTTCCTAGGGAAATTCCAGCCTTTTCTAGTCTATGGTCAAGCCCAGAGAAAATGGGAGAGGGAGGGAGGACTCAAGAGCTGGCAAAATGGAACCCAACCCTACGTCCTGAATGTTCAATATTAAATATTCCATAGATGGAGGCTTGTTTGCTGAGCCCTAAGAAGAAATGATGGAACAAAGAGAAGAAAGGGCTCCCCACCCATTCACAGAACTGTAACATACTTTCCAGTAGCATGTTCATTATTTTCCAGTGAGATTCCTTTTGCTTCCTTTCTTTCCCATCCTCTGACCCCTCATTGATAATAATTTCTTTATTAAGGGAAACCCAAGTGTTTCTGCTCAGGGGATGGAGTTTGGGAATTTTGCCTTTGAATAACATTTGTATGTGGAACAAAGGATCAGTGAGAGCTACAGATGCATGTGGATTGAAACCCACAAATGGTCATATGGTCTTCAGCATTCACTAGCACAATGCTGTGATTTTATTCCCAGAACAAAGGACTCTTTCTAGGGACACACTGGTACCCACCGAGGAACCGGACAGACAGAGGTGCTCATTTTCCTCTCTGTTTAACTGTCTCCTGCAGGCTTACTAATGGCAATCTCACCGACGCTTGTTATAGGGATCTCTCTTCTACTCTCAGTACCAAACAGACCCTGACTGAGCTGGACCTGTCAATGAACAACCTGAGAGACTCCGGAGTGAGGCTGCTGTGTGAGGGACTGAACCATCCAACCTGCAAACTGCAGAAACTGGGGTGAGTATTTTCAGGTTTCTTTCTGTAAATAACTCAGCAGGCCAGGAGGATGGTGTGTGACGTCAGCTCTTGTAGGAGCACGAAGAGGCTGAAAGCTGAGTGTCCCTCCAGCATCAGGAGTGTCAGTGGCTCCCCACAGCCTGATGGCTGGTCATTTTTGGAGAATGGAAGTTATAAATAAGGATGGTCCCAAACTGGAACACTAATTCCAAATTCCCCTAAAAGTGAGCTTCACTTAAATGGATTTTTGAATAAAAATTGAAGCATAATCTCATCTTCTGAGAGAAAAGCCCACTTTAACACCACTTTATGATCTTTAAAACAATTTTACATATATTTTGCATCTAAGCATCTAAGGCAGAGGTGTGAAACTCACTCAGCGCAGAGGGCTGATTTGTATGGTTAATTGTAGTCTATGGGCCAGGGTATAAATACAATGTACTCCCTATGATGCACAATAGACTCCTCCCCTGATAGCAATGATCAAGGGGACAATTTGGGCTTATGTAATAACTAATTGTTTTGTTTATTATTTGTTCTGCACTTTCTTGCCACATTCTTCCTCAGTGAGAAAATCTGCTTCCCTTTAAGGCCACTGCATTTCTGCCCTTGATTTCGCTTCCTTCTCCATCCTGCTTTCTGTTTCTCTTCCTCTTGCTGGTGTTTGGGAGTTTGCTCTGTTCCATGTCTCTGCCTTTTCTTCTCTGTAGCAACTTCCAATCCGCAAGCTACTGGGTTTCACTCCCACCGCTTCCTCCCTCTTCCAGCCACCAAAATGATCCGTGTTTTATAGCCCATTGATGATGGTTCAGTGTCAGTGTTAACTAAGTTGATACTCATGTCAGATTACTAGGCAACAGGAGAGTTCAGACCCCCCGAGTCATTGTTTCAGGCTGTCCGCCGACTCAGGTAAACATCATTGTATCAGTTACGCTGCATTCACATTGAGAAGGTGATCTCTGCTGCCATGAGAGCTAGAAACTTACTTTGTTTAAATGGCAGCTTAGATTCTGGAGAATCTGAGAATATCACATGGGCTGCATAAATGTATCATGCACATCAGATCCTCCTGCATCATGCACATCAGATCCTCCTGCAGGCTGCATGCTTGGTGCCCTCAGTGTAAGGGGTTCCCAGGTTCCGTGGCTGATCTGGGCATGGTTAAGGAAGTAAAGGGGAAGCCGGTGTGGAGGAAGCTGCCTAATGGGGAGGCACTGTCCTTTCCCCTTCCAGCTGGCAAGGTCTTGGGAAGATATTACCCAGTATGATGAGTTGATTTCCTCTTGCTTTTAGATATTGTTTTTCACAGTAAAGCAAGACCTGACGAAAGGGATTTGAAGTGAGTTGTAGCTGGGACTTAATTTTTCCTCACCAGCTGGTGAGTCTACCCATTGGCTTACACTGTGCCATAGGGAAAGAGGAAACCCTGTATCTGGACTACTCCCTTGGGAAAGGCCAAACTCAGCCTTTGATGAGCAACATCCAGGCCTCAGTGGACAATTCTATGCTTATATCATGTTTACTGGGCTAGCTGTACCCTGTCCCCTTTCAGGTCTCTCTGAGTGCCCCCATCTCAGGCCCCGGGCCTCTAGTCCTTGCTTCTCTCTGGGTGGAATCATGCAACTTCCCCACTCTTAGACCAGGCCCAGGGTAGCAGTCCCCTTTGTGTCCACTGTGATTGCCCCTCAAGTCTGACTGGTTCAGCCAGTACCTGTGTATCCACTGCGATTATCCTGCAGGTCTGAGTGGGTTCGACACCTGCGATTCTTCCCTTCAGGAGTCTGTGACTAGTCAAACCCAGTGGCCAGAACAGCCTTCTGAGAACACAAGTATTGTTGATTTAATAAGAAGAAATCCTTTTATGGGAAAAAAGGTTTCAAAACAGCAGAGTCTATATGCATAGCTATCTTCCCCAGAATCCTATCACCCCCACCCCCATCTCTGCTGAAGATCTAGGCTGGCCTAGCTTCCTCAGACACTCTAGTAGATTCTGGGGTGTGACCCTCTGTTTCCCTTTGCCTTAGCTCTAGCTCCCTATGTGTGTCTCCTTGAGGAAGCATGTCTCTCCTTAAACCCTTCAGTGGTCCCCTAGTGTAAAAGTGGAATCGTGTGTCCCAGCAGGATGGGGAGCCGGTAATACCCAGGCTAATAGTTCTGGCATTGTCTCTTGAGGGTGTGGTGTTAGGTGGTTATCTCAAGCAATCTCCCCCTTCCTGACAGCCCTGCTATTAAGCTGGCAGCATAAAGTTGGTCAGGGCAAGTCAGCAGGAGCTAGAGTTGTAGGTGTTTCTTCTGGAGGTGGGCAGATCCACTTGCGGGAAGTGTGCATTGCTTATTTGCACCCATTTGAAGCATAGTCAGCCTTGCATGCTGCAGGTCATTTTCATCCGTCATGGCCCTCCAGGCAGTTTTAAGAGTGATGGCATCTCGTTGAAGTTTTGGGGGATCTATATGAGCCAATGCATATAAATTAGATGTGAATGTGTGGCTAAGGCGGCCACAGCCACTAAAGATATGGGTGGCTATGTTCAGTTCTGAATCAACGAGATGCGTGGGCTGACTCCTGCCCCACACTGCTGCACAATATTCTGCTGGAGCAAACACTAGTGTCAGGACTGAAGTTTGCAGAACATTTGCCTCTGCTCCCCAGGCGGCACAGGAGGTGAACTTTTTCTTTAAATGGGACTGGTATGTTAGCCTGCAGTCCAGTTTGAGTCCTAAATAAGTGACAACTGGTTGGGAAGGGAGTGGATGATCCTCCACACAGAGTGTAAGAGGCTGATTAAGAAGCACTGACCATGTGCTCCCTGATCAGTTTCCACGCTAAGGGCCAGATCCTCAGCTGCTGTCAATAATCAGCAAAGCTCCACTAACTTCAGAGTCGCTTGTCTGATTTACGTCATCTCAGCATCCGGCCTTGCGCATCACTGGGAATTCAGTCGCGATTTCTTAAGGGAAGTCATTTGGCATCTATTGGTTTCTTCTTAATATTGTGCACTTGTATGTAACAGGTACAACACATCAGGGCTCAGTCATTCTATCCACCTTTCAGTGCTTCCCGAATGCTCTGCAATCTAACTCCTCCGCTTCTGATCTCTCCCCAGCCGCATCCCTTCCATAGCATTTTATGATAGTCCAACACACACACATTTTCCACAAACATCTTTAGGTCACTGTTTATTTCATTGTCTGCTCGGAGCTCTGTTAAAATGTCACTAAGAAAACGGCACTACTCCCAGTGTGACTGCGAGGGTGTTAACAACAGACAGTGGCATTTTCCCTAAGAGCAGGCTAGGCGCGCCAGTGGCTGAGAATGTTGGCAGGCAGTCTGCCACTGGTAGAAATGCAATGGTGAAAGACGGTAACAGTTTTCATTGTAGGCCTAGCCTGTGAGACTGCCCTCCCTAGGGAAATTGAGGCCTCTTTTAGTGTGTGGTCAAGCCCAGGCAACATGGGGAATGAAGGGGGACTTGAGCTAAGGCAATACTCACCCATCCCTGAATATTCAATACTGCGTAAGCCATAGATGGTGCTTGTTTGCGGAGTCCTAAGTAGAAATGATGCAACAAGAGAGAGAAAAATGGGCTGCCCCCATCCACAAAACTGCAATAGACTTTTTAGTGAAGTTCCTTTCCCTCCCTTTCTTTGCTTTCCTATCCTATCAGGTGTAATAAAGCTTTTTTAGTAGGGGAAACCCAAATGTTTTTGCTCAGGAGATGGCGTTTGGGCACTTTGCCTTAGAATAACATTCAAGTATGGAACACAGGATCAATGAGAACTACAGGTGCCCAGGATTGAAATCGACACCTGGTCATGTGGTCCTCAGCATCCACTACTACAGCTCTGTAATCTTCATTCCCAAATTAAAGGAATCTTCCTAGAAATCCACTGACACAGAAGTGCTCATTTCCCTCTCTGATTATCTGTCCCCTATAGGCTTTCTAACTGCCATCTCACGGCCGTGTGTGGTGGGGATCTCTCCTCTCTTCTCAGCACCAAACCCACCCTGACAGAGCTGGATATAGGGGAGAACAACCTGGGGGATTCAGGTGTGCAGCTGCTGTGTGAGGGACTGAAACATCCACACAGCAAACTGCAGAAGCTGCGGTGAGTATTTCTAAGTTTCTCTTCTGGAAAGAACTCAGCAGGGTCTGGGGATGGTGTGTGATGTCAGTTCCGTGCAGGTACAAGGCGAGGCTGAAAGCCGAGTGTCCCTGCAGCCCCTGATGTGTCAGTGGCTCTCAACATCCCAATGGCCCCTCATGTTTGGGAAATGGAACTTATAAAGAAAGATGAGCCCAAACTGGAGCCCCAGTTCACCCCCCCACCCCTGAAATTGAGGACTAAGTTGTAGTAATATTCACTAAAAATATAAGTCCAATAAGGCTTAAAGCATGATCTCACTCCCTTCGATAACAGCCAATTCTTATAAACATTCTAACGATCTTTAAAACAATGTTACATTTACTGCGATTTAAGATGCATGAAAGGACAAGAGGTCTTACAAAGCCTCAGACTCCGAAATCTCTCACAGCCCTGCCTAAGGGAGGGAGGTGAGAGAGATTCTGTCTAAGGGAGGTAGAATTCTTCCTGCACATCCTTCACCTGCAGGGGAATTTGCCTGCAGCTAAACCCTTCCAGGAGCTGCACCATGTTCTTCTGTTTGTCCAGCTGGCCGTGCTGGCCAGCGAATCGCAGGACTTTATCATGCGCCCTTCTGCTCTGCTCTTGCCTGCTTTGGTGCTACTTTTGCCACCGCGGTGGAGAGAGAAGGGATCAGACCTTTTGTTCAGGGGAATACAAGGGCTGTGGCTGTGCCCAGCCGTAGTGCGGGGTTGCAAGGAGAGGGAGGCTTCCTGTGCTTTTCCCTCCCCTCGAGTACCTTGAAATGACTTCATTTTCCCAAAGCTGCTCTGAGTCTGCCCAGTGGCTTACAGCCTGCCATAGGGAAAGAGGAAAGCCTGTATCTAGAATGCTCCCCTGGGAAAGGCCAAATTCAGACTTCAGCGAGCAACATCTAGGCTGTGGTGAACATGCTCAATCCTGTGTCACAGTTACAGGGCTAGCTATACCCCTGTCCCCTTTCGGGTCTCTCTGGGTGCACCCACCTCAGGTCCCGGGCCTCCACCTCTCTCTGGTGGAATCAGACAATTCTCCCACTCTTAGGCCCACTGAGAGCTAAAACTGCATGTGGACTGAAATCCTCATGTGGTCCCCAGCATCCACTACTACAGCAGGGTGATTTTATTCCCAGAATAAAGGACTCTTTCTAGAAACCCACTGAGGGAACTGGACAGACAGAAGTGCTCATTTCCCACTCTGATTATGTTTCCCACAGGTTGATGAATTGTGGTCTTACAGCCGGTTCCTGTGGGAATCTCTCCTCTGTTCTCAGGGCCAAACCGACCCTGACTGAGTTGGATCTTGCGCTGAACAACCTAGGAGAGGCAGGAGGAATGAAGCTGCTGTGTGAGGGTCTGAAACATCCTGACTGCAAACTGCAGAAACTGAGGTGAGTATTCACACATCTTCCTGCTGGAAAGAACTTAGCAGGGTGTACGGATGGTGGAAGATGTCAGGTTCATGAAGGAACACGGAGAGGCTGAAAGCTGTGTGTCCCTCCAGCACCTGATGTCTCAGTGGCTCCCAATATCCCTATGGGCTGTTCCGACTGGAGAACAGAATTTATTAATAAAGATGGGTCCAAACTGGAGCAGTACTTCAAATCCCCCTGAACTTGAGGATTGAGTGATTTCCACTTGCATATATTTTTTTCAATAAAAATTGAAGCAGCGTCTTTTAAACACCTGTTTAGTCATCTTTAAACAATACTACATTTATTTTGATTTAAAACGAATAGAAACACAAGAGGTCCAAGGTGCTGGGGAGCCTAAATCTCTCTGCCATCTGCCTCCGGGGGAACTGTGGGAGGGATACTGTTTTAGAGAGGAAGAATTTTCCCTGCACATGCAATGCTGACAGACCCTGGTCGTCAGCGGGCAGGATCGAATTGGGGACCTCTGGAGCTTAGTACATGAGCCTCTACCACATGAACTAAAAGCCAATTGACTGTTAACCAGACTCATTAATTGCTTTCTCTTTAAGTGGTCTTTAAGTGGTACACTAGGTGGGACAAAACACCACACCCAGAAGATGTGTGGGTTACATACTTCCCCTAGATGAGGAAGTGTGTCCTGAGCTTCAGAGACTTCCCAGTTGGAATCCCGGACGAGCCCCCACTTGTAACACTGACAGACACCGGTTGCTGACAGGCAGGATTGAACTGGAGACCTCTGTGTATGAGACTCTACCACCTGAGTTAAAATCCACCTGGCTCTTAGCTAAGGCTGTAAAGCAGACTCATTTTATCTCTCTCTCTAAGTGGTCCCGGTGCCACTAGATGGGACAGAACACCACACCCAGGAGGTGTGGGGGTTACACACATCCTTTTCATGCCAAGGGGTCGGGGAGATTTGTCTATAGCTAAATTTGTCTATAGCTTCAAGAGCCACCATTTGTTCTTCTGTTTGCCCAGCTGCCTGTGTTGGCCAGTGCACTGTGGGATTTTATCATGGACCCCTTCGGCTCTTCATTGGCTGCTTAGTTGTTTATTTTGCCCCTAAGGGCAAAGAAGGGATCAGACCTTGTGCCCGATCTATAGATTATAGAGGAATATAAATATAATCCCCAATTATCACTTTGAGGGTTGACAGGTTCTTGTTCCAAGATCAGGCCCAGTATTTATGCAAATCATTATATAATGGGAAACTCCGATGTGCACAGCTGCAACACTCACACTACAGGAACTCCTCTATATTTACAAATAGTTTATTAATACATTTAGCACAGTCACAAACACCCCAGCTCAGGATACTACAGAGTGTACATCTGCACATCCATATACTCACGCCATCCCTTGTAGAACAACCTGAAATGTGAGCCGTCATAGAATCATAGGACTGGGAGGGACCTCAAGAGGTCATCTAGTCCAGTCCCCTGCACTCAGGGCAGGACTAAGTATTATAGACCATCCCTGACAGATGTTTGTTCAACCTGCTCTTAAAAATCCCCAATGATGGAGATTCCACAACCTCACTAGGCAATTTATTCCAGTGCTTAACCACTCTCACAGTTAGGAAGTTTTTTCTAATGTCCAACCTAAACCGCTCTTACTGCAATTTAAACCCATTGCTTCTTGTCCTATCCCCAGAGGTTAAGAAGAACAATTTTTCTCCCTCCTCCTTGTAACAACCTTTTACATACTTGAAAATTGTTATCATGTCCCCTCCCAGTCTTCTCTTCTCCAGACTAAACAAACCCAGTTTTTTCAGTCTTCCCTCATAGGTCATGTTTTCTAGACCTTTCATCATTTTTGTTGCTCTTCTCTGGACTTTCTCCAATTTGTCCACATCTTTCCTGAAATATGGCGCCCAGAACTGGAGGACACAATACTCCAGTTGAGGCCTAATCAGCGCAGAGTAGAGCGGAAGAATTACTTCCTGTGTCTTGCTTACAGTACTCCTGCTAATACATCCCAGAATGATGTTTGCTTTTTTTGCAACAGCATTACACTATTGACTCATATTTAGCTTGTGATCCACTATGACCCCCAGATCCCTTTCTGAAGTACTCCTTCCTAGGTAGTCATTTCCCATTTTATATGTGTGCAACTGATTGTTCTTTCCTAAGTGGAGTACTTTGCATTTGTCCTTATTGAATTTCATCCTATTTACTTCAGACCATTTCTTCAGTTTGTCCAGATCATTTTGAATTTTAATCCTATCCTCCAAAGCACTTGCAACCCCTCACAGCTTTTTATCATCCGCAAACTTTATAAGTGTACTCTCTATGCCATTATCTAAATCACTGATGAAGATATTAAACAGAACCGGACCCAGAACCGATCCCTGCGGGACCCCACTCATTATTCCCTTCTAGCATGACTATGGACCACTGATAACTATTCTCTGGGAACAATTTTCCAACAAGTTATGCACCCACTTTATAGTAGTTCCATCTAGGTTGTATTTCCCTAGTTTGTTTATGAGAAGGTCATGTGAGACAGTATCAAAAGCCTTACTAAAGTCAAGATATATCATATCTACCGCTTCCCTCCATCCACAAGGCTTGTTACCCTGTCAAAGAAAGCTATCAGATTGGTTTGATACAATTTGTTCTTCACAAATCCATGCTGACTGTTATTTATCACCTTATTATCTTCTAGGTGTTTGCAAATTGATTGCTTAATTATTTGCTCCATTAACTTTCTGGGTACAGAAGTTAAGCTGACTGGTCTGTAATTCCCCAGGTTGCCCTTATTTCCCTTTTTGCCCTTTTCCATTCTTCCAGAATGTCTTCCATCTTCCATGACTTTTCAAAGATAATTGCTAATGGCTCAGATAACGCCTCACTCAGCTCCTTGAGTATTCTAGGATGCATTTCATCAGGCCGTGGTGATTTGAAGACATCTAACTTGTCTAAGGCCTTGGCTACACTTACCAGCTAGTTCGACGGCTGGAAATCGAAGTTCTGGGTTCGACTTATCGCGTCTAGTCTGGACGCGATAAGTCGAACCCGGAAGTGCTTGCCGTCGACTGCGGTACTCCAGCTCGGCGAGAGGAGTACCGCGGAGTCGACGGGGGAGCCTGCCTGCCGCGTGTGGACCAAGGTAAGTTCGAACTAAGGTACTTCGACTTCAGCTACGTTATTCACGTAGCTGAAGTTGCGTACCTTAGTTCGAATTGGGGGGGGTAGTGTAGACCAAGCCTAAGTAATTTTTGACTTGTTCTTTCCCTATTTTAGACTCTGATCCTACCTCATTTTCATCTTCCTCATCACCATCATCTTCCCCCTCATCACCAGTGGCCATCATTCTGGCACCTCCCAAGGGCTACATCTCCTTCTACTACTGCCCCTAGGCTTTTATAAGATGTTATGCTGATTCCACTATGTTTGATGCAAGGCTTTCCCCCCTTTTCCTTCTTTGTATTTCCTCACCTTTATAACTTTGGAGTGTCCTTCTCCTGTAGGTTAGTATATCAGTGTTCTCAACTTATTATCACATAGGTCAATTTGTTACCATGGCCATTTTGTTGTTAGGTATCTGCAGATGTAGCTCATGTATCTGTTACATATGTCAGTTCGTTGCCATAACACTCTTGTGGTTGGGTCATGTTCCTGTGGTCAGAAATCCCCCTTAAGCACTCTATTTGGGGCGTTTATCTGTTCAGAGTTCATAGGCCTCAAGCCTTATGCCAACTTGCTGAAGTCAGTGTCTTACAGGACTCAGGCCTGTAGGTTCCTTGCATTACTGATGAATATAATGTGAAGTCCCTGTAGTGGGAAGTGAAGCGAGGCTCAGCCAAGAGAAACCACCAGTTTGTAGAAATATCATTGACAAGAAGCCCCTCCGGGCATAGAAAAGTGTTTCTAGTTACTAAGGTAGCAGTGGGTGGTGACCTCTGTCATGTGACAGGCCATTATCACATTAATCCAAGTCATGGGACTAGGCAGGGCCAGGAAATAGCAACCAGTTCCTCTCCAGCACTCCTTTGTGTCAGACCCTTATCACCTGGAGGCACAAGTGAACTAAAAGCTTTCACTGAATGAAGCCCCTTCAGTCTCTCACTCGGAAAGGGAATTTGGCAGGGATGGCTGCACTTCCAGATTTTCCTGGAAGCAAATGGAGTTGCAGAGAAATCAGTGAGAGTGACGACCTCTTCCGTGCTGCTACAAGTGGGATTGGCAGTGGGAACAGATGAATGACTTCCCACCGCCCCCCCTCCCCAGAATCCTGTTGCTCAGTGACCTCCAACTGGGGTAGGGTGAGCTGCAGCATCACATCCATTTTCCAACACTGACAAATAGGATTAGGGGGGCCTCTGACATGTTGCTTAAAGGAATTGCCAGGCCCAGCCTGGGCACTGGAGGCTGATCTGCTGCTGTGACCAAAAAAGGGGGCGCTTGATTTTCTTGGATGGCGCGGGGAGCCTACTGATGGGCAGTTTGTATTGGTGCTCTGGAAGGCTTTGCCCTTTCTCAAGAGATCTTCAGGTGAGTTGGGGACCAATCTGTCTCAGCCTGGGGCAGCTGCATGAGCATTGGCTGCTGGATTTCAGGTCACTGCTACATGTGGGGTTGGAAGCTTGCAACACATCCCAGTGGGAGCACTCAAGCTGCTGTGAATAGTCAGTCACAATTATTTTTAAAAATACAGTGATTCAGGCAGCAGTATCTCTTGGGAAAGGCACTTCCCCAGCAGCAAGGTGACATCACTGACCAGTATCGGGGGTAGCCGTGTTAGTCTGTATCTACAAAAACAACAAGGAGTCTGGTGGCACCTTAAAGACTAACAGATTTATTTGGGCATAAGCTTTCGTGGGTAAAAACCTCACTTCTGAAGATGCATCTGAAGAAGTGAGGTTTTTACCCACGAAAGCTTATCACTGACCAGTATGTACAGACCACAGGGCTGCCAAGTGTCAGGTGTCTCATCTGACATTCATTTTGGCAACCCTGTCACTCCTGTCCTTACTGCAGATGGAATCCAGTGAAGGCAGAGTCTGTAGTTCCTCCTGTCAGTCACTAGAGGTCACTGTAGCATCATATTGTGGAAGCAGGCAGGGGCAGGGAAGTACTTGCGAAATGTTCCGTAACAGGTAACATGTTGTCAAGTTGATGATGCACACAGGGCTATTGTGCCAGGTTATGAAATGTAAACGTTGTATTTGTGCTTATATAAGATGCTTTGCTTTTCCTTGGGGAAATGTCCTAGTTTTCTGACCTTTAGGGTTTGCCCCTCCTGTTCCTGATGGGGCAGGCGAAACTTAACTGGTTTTCTGAACTTGGAATATGAGCGTGTGCCACTCCACGTTCTGGAAGGCTGCGTGCTGGGCAGTAATCAGAGCTCCCTGAACACAGGGCTCTGTAAGGGATCAGAGAGGCTGGTCTGGCATTTAGATCTGAACATGGACAGACCCAGGCTCAGTCTAATCTTCCCTGGGAAAGAGCTCCCCAGCCAGGGCCTGCTGCTGAGAATGCTCCGCCTGTGCCCCAGGAGTCTGACCTGGGCTTTGTTAGCTGTAGTGCCCCTGGGCAGTGTAGCCAGCTTGGTGGATCACGAGTGGGTGAACAGTCTCTGAGACAGCGTCACCTTGAGGTATTACGAGTCTTGTAAATCAGGGCTACTGCTAGGGTTTGGAATGATATCCTGAAACTCATGGGGGTTTGATACAGTTTGAGAGCCATGGTGTGATATGCTCAGATAATTTGGCTGCTGCACACTGAGCTGTACTTTGTGTGTGACATTTACCTTCAGTCCCAGAGAAGGAATTCCAGTCTCAACCAGGGGAATTCAGGAGTGACACCACTTTGTAGAGGCTGAAACATCCCAACTGTAAAATACAACAATTAGTGTCAGCAGCCACTGGCTTCCTTTGTAATTCCCTCCCCAGTCTTCATTTCCCACACCAATCCATGTATCTTTTCATCCATTGATAAATTGTGACTCCTTACACTATAGGTCAGGGAGTTTATGGCCACTGAACTTCCACACTAAGGGCCAGATCTTCTGCTGGTACAAATCAGTATAGATCCACTGACTTCTAAGTAGCTTAGATGTAGATTTACACCAGCCGTGGATCTGGCCTTGACCATCACTGGGAGATCCTTTGAGCTTTCTTTAGGGAAGTCGTGAGGCACCTATTGGTCTCTCCCTAGCATTATGAGCCCATATGTAACACAAACACTAGCTCTGGGCTCATTTTATCCCACTTTTTAGCTCTTCCCATATTCCTAAGTTTCTGACGTCTCTACAGTCACTCCCACGATGCTGCTGTTACAACGGTGAAAGACTGTCACAATTTAATTGTAAGCCCAGCCTGTGAGACTGGGCTCCCTATGGAACTCCCAGCATTTTCTAGGGTATGGTCAAACCTAGGGAAAATAGGACAGGGATGGGGGATCCTGACACTCAGCAAAACTGAGCCCATCCCTGAATTCTGAATGTTCAGAACTAAGTATGCCACAGAGGCTGGCTTCTTGGCTGAATCCTAAGTAGAAATGAGACCGTGAGAGACAACAACAGGCTTCCCACATCTGCAAAACTAAAATATAGCTTTGACTGCAGGAACCGTTTCATTATTTTCCATTGAGAATCTTGTCCCTCCCTTTATTTCCTCTCCTCTGGCTCCTCCTTTATTGCTTTTTCTTTAGCAGAAGCTACAATGCTTATGCTCAGGGGACGGAGTTTGGGAACTTTGCCTTAGAATAACATTCATATGTGGAATACAGGATCAATGAGAGCTGCAGCTGCACATGGATTGAAATCCACACATAGTCACATGGTCCTCAGCAACCACTGCTGCAGCTCTGTGATTTTATTCCCAGAATAAAGGAATCTTGCTATAAAAACCCACAGAGGGAACAGGACAGACAGAGATGCTCATTTCTCTCTGTTTACGTATCTCCTGCAGGTTGATGGGTTGCCAGCTCACAGCTGCTTGTTGTGAGGATCTCTCCTCTGTTCTCAGTATCAACCAGACTCTGACCGAGTTGGAGCTGAGGGGGAACCTCCTTAGAGATTCAGGCGTGCAGCTGCTGTGCGAGGGACTGAAGCACGCAAACTGCAAACTGCAGAAACTGGGGTAAGTATTTACAGGTTCCTTTTCTGTAAAGAACTTGGCAGTTGTGCCGATGGTGTGAGACTGTCAGCTCCCTGCGAGTACATGGTGAGGCTGACAGCTGAGTAACCCTGCAGCACCTGATGTGTCAGTGGTTCACAACATCCCGATGGCCTGTCATGTTTGTAAACTTGAAGTTATAAAGAAAGATGGGCCCAAACTGGAGCTCTACCTCCAAACTCCTCCTCCTCCTCTCTGAACTTGAGGAATAAGTGTTTTGCCTGTAATTGAATACATGTGCTGGTAGTATCACTATTATTAACCTTGCCTGATACTTCCTATTGTAAGTCGGTCTTCAGTTGCTTATAAATTGGCTGAACTCTAACTGCTTGGGTGGAAATTTTCCGCACCGGGTATCTGCTTCAGGCTGAACTTTTTTAGTAAATTTAAGCTCAACAGTGCAAATGCTTCCAAGAACAAGGTTAGGATGGACATATATTTTTATCAGCTATTTTGTTGAGGAGATCTCGCCCCCACCCCCCCATACGTTGGAGCAAGGACTCAACATTTAGCGGGTCACAGCCTCTTTGTTAGATGTGCCTTTTGCTTTTCCTGTGAAAATCTTCCCAAACAGGCATCTCTGGGCCTTCCTATGCTCTGTCCCAAGCCTACAGACCAGTTCAAGTTATTTGCATCCTCCAAAGAGGCTCAAGGGCTGTCCAATTAGACAGCAGGCTCTTATGTGTCACAGCCTTTTGTAGGTATCCCATGCCTGCCTTCCAGCAGGACCTAATAATTATGCAGGGACATTTGCTCTATGGCCAATCAGACTTGGGAAGCGGGGACAAAGCAAGAGGTTTGGGATAAAAGGCTGAGTTGATCTTGACAGAGGGTCCTCTTTTTTGATTTGACAAATGGCTGTGACCTTTTGTCCAAGGGGAGACTCCACCCTGCCGAAGGGTTGTTGGGACTGGAACCTGCCTGGGTCTCCATAGAGGTGATGTGGGAGGGGGAGCATTTAAATCCTGTTATTATTTTATGTTTTCTCTGTATGTTTTTGTCCTTAAATAATTGCACTCTGCTTTGAGAGTGCTGGTTGGTTACTAGTAAACCACAGTTATAGCCTTTGGAAAGAGAGCAAAGTCCAGGGGCTGCGTTTAGTCAGACCTTCTGGGGATAATCAGAGTGCAACTACCGGCTGCCACAGCCTAAACCCCCAGTCAGAAGGGAACAGGATACGGGTCCCTGCCCAGAGAGAGGCAGCAGCTAGAAGCCTGAGGGAGTTTTCCTTGAGCAGACCACAGAGAGGATCAAAGGTGCAATTACTCTGAAACTCTGACAGCCGGGAGTACAGGGGCCATCCTGAATTCTGGTTGGTCAGTGGAAAGGACTAAGGGTGATGCTTAGGGTGGAAGTCTTTCCCCACCCCTTATTCCTCATTGGTCATTGGCAGAGGGATGGGGCTTGAAATGTCTGGCTCATTCCCAGGGCGGTCCAGTCAGGGTGAAGTGCAAGGAGCAGGGCTTACGCAGGAAGTCCCAACCAACACTGGTTTCTCATTAGACTAGGAGTGGGGCTTGGGACAGGATGTGAGGCAGGCCTTCTGGCCCATTCTCAATGTTGATTGGTCCGGGAGAGAAGCAGGTGGGCGGGGCCACCTATCATAACAGCTGGGACAAGCCCCATTCACATTGTGATTGCTTGTCTCTGCATTTCTCTCTCTTGCAGATTGAAGAATTTCCTTCTCACGGATGCTTGCTGTGAGGATCTTGCGGCTGTTCTCAGCATCAGTGACAGCCTGACAGAGCTGGAGCTGGGTATTGACTATCTCAGAGATTCTGGAGTGCAGTTGCTGTGCGAGGGACTGAAACACCCAAACTGCAAACTGCAGAAACTGGGGTAAGTAACATTTGGCCTCCTCTGTGCATTTACAGGCGTCCTTTGTGTAAAGCGCTTGGCAGGGTGTGTGGCTGGTGGCTCATGTCTGCTCCCTGCAGCTACATGGAGATGCTGAGAGATTAGTGTCTCTCCAGCACCTGCGTCATTGGCTCCCAACATGCACCAGACTACCCTGCTTGGAAAATGGAAATTTTTAAGTAAAGCTGGGCCCACACCAGAAGCTGGCTCCACAGCCCCCTGATATTTAGTGAATAAATAGATTTGTTTAAAAAAATACTCTTACTAAAATGCATTTGCTTTAAAATAGTGCAGTCTTTCCCCTTCAGCTAGCAGCCTGTTTTGTAGAGAACTTTAATGACTTTTGACACCTTGACATATTGATTTAAAATTTATTAAGGCAAAAGAGATTCCAGGAGCCTGAGGATTCTTAACCTCCCAATCTGAGCTGAACTATCCAGTGTGATTTCAACTTCAGCCCTAGCCATGGTAGCTCCTGCCTTGAAATTCAAAGAGTTGGGGCGGAAGCTTCTCTCAGCTGAGAGGCACCACCAGTTTGGAGAAATACCCTTTGAAGTGCAGCCCTCTGGGAGTGGGGACATGTGGTCACAGTAACAAACCGGGCAGGTTAGAACAGAGGCCAATGTTGGACTCATTATACAACACAAAACCCTTTGGGGCAAGCTGTGGTTCCTCCCTTTTCTATTCCAGTACATGTCTGCTCGGTGGTTCCTCTTTCATGACTGAACTTCAAACCTGGTGTTGCGTGCTCCTGGGGAACTCCTGGGACTTTGGGCCAGATTTTCAGAATGGCTCAGAACCCAGCAGCTCCCATTGTTACTCTTCTGCCCAAGTTTTCCAAAGACCTGCACGTTGGATTCTGAGATCTCTTGGAAAGCTGCAAAAGCACAAGCAGAGTGAACGGCAAAATCAGCCTCCCAGCTAAGGTCCATCATTGGAGGTTTGGGGTTAGTGCCACTGACCCCTAATGCAGGGATCCCCATTCCCTCCCAAAAACATCAGATCCACAGTCTGGAGGGCTGACCTGCTTCTGTCCCCACCTCTCCCCTTCAGCCATCAAGGGAAGCCTCAAAGCTCTGCCTGTCTGTGTGCACATGGATGGGATCCAACTCAGGGCTAGTTGATTTCTCCTTTTATTCTCACCATCAGTGTCTCTTCCTTATTTTCCCTCTTGAGGATAAGGTGCCACTCTCCATTACACAGCCTGCAGAAAAGAGAATCCACCAGCTGCTAGCAAAACCCCTCCTCTCTGTAGGGAAAGAAGACATCTGTTAGTGGTTTCTCTTCCCATCACCCCATTGACTTTCCTTCCCTCCCCCTTGCTCTGGGAGCCTTCTGCTCAGGACACCTGCAGCCTCCTGTTTCCTCCTGAGGATCAAAACCTACAGATCACTGGTGCCTCCCATCTGTGTGGCCCTGCAAAGAGTCCTGCCCCTTTTATCCCTCATAGGCTGGAGGAGTGTTGGGAGTGAGTCATTCACAGATGGTGGCATGAGAGGCAGTGATGCCAAATGGTCAGACAGCTCAGGAATGTGATAGTACCTCGTCTGCCCCCAATTCAGCTCCATTTTCATTGCTTGGCTGAGCCTGGAACTATGAAATTCCCAGCTCACTGGGGGAAACATCTTTGGGTTTCAAACAATAAAATATACCTTCATTACAACTGTCAGAAGCCCTGCCTCTGAGCCCCTGGCTAGGCAAAGATGCCCATCTGTCAGTGCCCCATCCTGGTCTCTAATCTCTGTGCAAGTTCTCTCTTCCCTTTCACACTACACCCCCATTTCCCTGTCTCTCTCTTTCCTCTCATTCTCTCTTCCTGCCTCACCTCCAATGGGCTTGCTATAGGACACTGACCTTTCTGAAAGTGCATCATCCCAACCCCTTGTCTTTCATGTTCAGTGTAAAATTAACCTTTGGACATTACAGCTCCCTGACCCTCAAAACCACAACTTGTCTGGTGGGCGATTCATAGGCCTCATGCACTAGACTTGTATTGTTTGAGTTTCAATTGTTTTTTTGAATGAGCAAACCACAAGCAAGTCAATGTGTCCAACTAGCCATGGCTGAATGGGCTCAGCCTTTGCCCTCCATACTGGCACTGTCCTACCCAAAAGTATTGGAGCTAAATCAGTGCATCTGTCCTCATGCATATAGATTAGAAGGCCAGAAGGGATCTCGTGACAGCTAGTCTGACCTGTATAACACAGGCCAGAGAACTTCCCTGAATTAATTCCTGTTTGAACTAGGGAGTCTCTCTTAGAAAAAAGATCCAATCGAAACCCAACCACAAGTGTTGCACAAGAGGAATGGGCCCACAAACAAACCCTTAAAAATAAGCAAACATCCTATTTAAATATCGTCACCCCTCACACAACACATTCACCACTTCCACTGACCGACTCTGCTCCTCCGTAAGTCTTATGCTCCGCCATGTGCAGTAACGCAACGCACACATCACATTCCTCACAACCGCACTATAATGTGGACCTTCACTCTGATCTTGGGAGCGTGTGTATCTGCTGGACACCTGTGCCTTCACATTTCCGAGGACAGCATCATTTGCAATAGCTGAGACAAAGCTAGTACCTTGGTTTCTCTCTCAGGGGAACTCCCAGGACTATAGAGGGATGAGGATCCCTTTGACTGGTGTGAGGGCTGAGGGTTGGCTGGGTACTTACCCTCTGGCCTGTCCTTTGTGAGGCTGGGAGGGCAGGAGGTGCTGGCCTGCCTGTGCTCCTCAGAGGCAGGAAGGAGCTGACTGCAACAGCTGGTTGTGAATCCCCCTCCCCCCACGCACACACGAACATTCACAAAAGTGGACTTTTCTGTGTAGTTGAACAAAGCCATTTTCCATTTAAAAAAAAAGTTTCAATGGAGAATTTTCAGCCAGCTCTGCTTGCTGCAGTACCGGGAGCCTCCAAAGCTGCTTTGCCCACTGGCAGCTCCGGTGCCAGATGGCCTGACAGGGACTCCACAAGCTGAGCCACTGTTTCATTGTAGCCCTACCTCCTGAAAGGGCTGTGCCCCGTGTGTAGAGGACAACAGGGGGACCTGGCTTCTTCTATACCACTCTCTGGTTTGGCTGCAAGGTCTTACCTACAGCTGGGGCACTCGAGCCCTTGAGATCCTGGCTCTGAGAGAGCTGCACCATCAGAGCATTCCTGGCTCCTCTTCTTTCCTCTCTCAGCCATGACCAGAGAGTTAAGAGGAAAGATGGACTGCCCCTCAAACGATTCCTCTTGTGGAAGAGAGCTGTGGCCAGAGCAGATGCAAGACTGGCTCGGAAAACCCCCTGGCCAAAAGGGAGTCTGCTCATTGCTATTTTTATAATTTAATATAGCGTACTTCAGTTTAGAGTTATTTGTATGAGCCTCCAATGGAATCCAATTTAAAAAGATCTTGAGACTGCCACAAAGAGGAGACCCCTGGTGTGCTGATTACCTGGGAGTGGAGGCAGAGAATTCTGGGAGCTCCACAGAGGGGCGGTTCTAGTCTCTGGCTGCCTGTCAAATTTTGGCCATCTCTAACCAGCAGGAAAAAAAGGAACACCCACAATACATGGATGGGGTGAGAATTATCAGTCTGCCAGTTTTCAATCCATTTCATATATGTTGTATTGATTTTTGTACAGTACTATTTCTTAATCAAAATGCGGTGTGCTAATAAATCAAGTTTCTTGCAGAAATCTAAGTACATCATCTCAGTAGATACCTTTATCAACCAGACTCATAATCTCAAAGACGGGTGTCAGGTCTTGTCAAACAAACCTGTTTTCTATTGACTGCCATTATTGATATTCAATCCTTTACCTCTTTATTACTAGATCCATCTCTGCTGTTCCATTATTTTTTCCTGGATTGATGGGAGGCCAAATGGACTATAATTCTCAGTTCATTCCATTTGTCATTTTAAAATATCAGCACAGCATTGGCTTTCTTTCAGTCCTCTGGAACTTCCTCAGTTTCCCAAGATTGATTTAACATCAACAGTCCAGAAAGCTCCTCAGCCAATTATTATTGAAAAAAAATTGGTGCAGTAAAGACCTTCTGATTTACAATAATTTAACTCTCAGATGCCATTTAATCCTCTTTAGATAGTGTTGGAACAGAAAATATTTTATCACCATTATGTGTTATGAATAAACCCTCCAGCTTCCTGGAAAAAATGGGTTTGTTTAGTCTGGAAAAGAGAAGACTGAGAGGAGACATGATAACAGTTTTCAAGTACATAAAAGGTTGTTGCAAGGAGGAGGGAGAAAAATTGTTCTCCTTAACCTCTGAGGATACGACAAAAAGCAATGGAGTTAAATTGCAGCAAGGGCGGGTTAGGTTGGACATTAGGAAAAACTTTCTAACTGTCAGGGTAGTTAAGCACTGGAATGAATTGATTAGGGAGGTTGTGGAATTGGAGACTTTTAAGAGCAGGTTAGACAAGGGATGGCCAACCTGAGCCTGAGAAGGAGCCAGAATTTACCAATGTACATTGCCAATGAGCCACAGTAATATGTCAGCAGCCCCTCATCAGCAGAGCCAGTGGTTGAGCAGTGAGCACCCCCCGGCACACTGGAAAGTTGGCACCTGTAGCTCCAGCCCTGGAGTCAGTGCCTATACAAGGAGCAGCATATTAACTTCTGAAGAGCCACCCCTGGGTTAGACAAACACCAGTCAGGGATGGTCTAGATAATACTTAGTCCTGCCATGAGTGCAGGGGACTGGACTAGATGACCTCTTGAGGTCCCTTCCAGTCCTGTGACTCTAATTCCTGTCAGCTACAAAACAAAAGTAGATATTTAATATTTCTGCCTTTTGTTCCAGATATATTAAAAAACATTCCTTTTAATTATTCTTAACCATATGGTCCATAGATGCTTTTGCTGTTGAGACTTTTAGCTTCACTTATCAATTGCCTGCCCTTCTTAATTTATGATTTATATTAATTGCCATTAACCTGTCTTTTATCCTCTCCTATCCTTACTAAATAGGTTGTAGTCATTAATTTGAACATTCTAATTATGTGAATCCTCTCATAGGTTCTAGTAATACCAACTACGACAGAATTTCTCATGTGAGCATTTCCAAATCCTCCTATTTATTACCCAGACTCCTAGCAATGGTACATAGAAAACTAAGGAATTTCCTTCATGTCATCTTGAGTGTCCCAGAATGACCCAGTAATACATTCTGTGGTCAATAATAGGTTTCTTTTATATGTAGCAACTTCAAGGGTTCAGCCATGGAGGTTAACTACAGACTTCCCATAGCAATTCAATAGGCCAAGAAACACACTCCCTTTAGAGAGAGTTTTTGATTGTGGAGCCTGCCTTCCAGCATGCAGTGAGATCATGTGTCCCAGGCCTGGAACCTTACAAGGAGCACAAGTCGGATTCACTGTGAATTCCTTCATTTTATAAGTATTGTGAACCCCACCTCTAGCCTTTGAAAGTGGTTCTGATACAGGCAAGGGAAGAAAGTCATTTATTACAGACCCAGAAAGTCTCTCGCGGAACAGGGAACCCAGTTGTGCTAAACAGGTGGGCTGGGAGCAGGATCTGTTCTGTTCTCAGTAATATATGTAGCTTGGAGTTTGGCTGTGAGGAAAAATGTCATCTGTCTTCTAGTTTGGAAGGGGTTTGGCTCCCACATGCCCTGGCTGATAGGGTACGTGCTTACTGCAGCCAGGTTAACTTGGGCTGTTACCAAGGTCTAACTCCTCTGCTGTCCACAGACAAAAGCCTTTGACCCAGGTTTGGAAGTGCTGTAAGCCTTGGCTAGCTTATCTGACTAGGGCAATGATGCCCAAACATGACTTGAGTGTGGCTTAGCAGTGTGGACACTCAATGCCCATGCTTGGCTAACCTGGGTTCCCAGAACTAGACATTCAGAGCTGGGGTAACTCTGCAGTGATGATATAGGCATAGTTTTAGACACTGGGGAATGTTTTGGGGGAGGCAGAGGAGCTCACACAGCAGCTTTAGATTGAATTAGCATAAGCACAAAGGAGCTTGAGTATAAGCACTGGGAAAGGGTTTGAACTATTACTCCGTGCCTGTTAGGATTCTCCAGCCCATTACAAACACCCCTGCAGTCTGCTGCCCTCCCTTCAGCTCATCTGAACATTCCCTTGTGGAACACGGGGTGACTGACAGAGGCAGGGGCACGTGGACAGGAATCCACACAGGGGTCATTGGTGCCAACAGTCCCACTGCCCCCTGCTAGAGCCTTGTGACTGGTCTCTTCTGAATGGATCATCCCTTTCCAGACAGACAGTGACATGAGTGAAAGAATTGCCACAAACAGGAGGGAAGTGATAACTTGTTTCCTTCTTTGTGTGTTTCTGTCTCCTGCAGGTTGTGGGGTTGTGATCTCACAGCTGATTGTTGTGGGGATCTCTCCTCTGCTCTCAGCACTAGCCAGTACTTGACAGAGCTGGAACTGGGGTATAATGAACTTGGAGATGCTGGAGTGCAGCTGCTGTGTGAGGGAGTGAAACATCCAAACTGCAAACTTCAGAAACTAGGGTAAGTAGCAGCTGGCTTCTCTGTGCCTATTGACATTGTCCTATCGTGATTTCAGCTCTGTCTGCTAGAATCACAGCACTACAACGAATGCAGCAACAACCCTTAAAAAACACCTACTGTCTTCCCAAGGAGTCAGAAAGAGACCCACTGCTATGTAGATTTATCACCTGTATTCGATGAGAAGTTGGATCACACAGCCACTCTACATGCATCATAAATGCAGTGTATTTTACTGAAGACCCTTCAATTAATTTACTCACTATGTGTGAATGAGAACAGGGTCATAGGAGTTCACAATTTGACTAGAATAACCCTCTGTCATTCAAATCCTTTACCTTCATTGTAATCAACGAATCCTGGGATAAACCTAACAACCTGAGAAAGAAACAGAAAGAGGAAAAAGGGAAGAGGGAAAGGACAAAAAGACAAAGAAATGCAGTAGAAATAATCATTAGCTGGGGATTATCTATAGGAGCAGCCGGGATGCTTTGTCCTTCACCCGTCTCTTCCCCAGCCTGCCCCTCTCTCTAGGCAGCAGCTTTCACTGAGGTTGACAGCACTGTAGGTCCCATTAGCTCACCCTGGAATTTCTGCTCTAGCCAATGACTGACCAGTGTCAAACCTCCCATTCCTGAGCAAGTTCAAAGAGAAGCTAGGAAAAGGCCAACTACAAGCTCCACCTGACTGAAGCCAACATTCCAGACCCAGCACAGTCTGGATTCAGGCTAGGATATGGAATTGATGCTGCTTTAATGGAACTGATGGATGCTCTTCTCTTCTCACTGGATAGAGGATAGAAAATGAAAGATGAGTGCGCAATGACCTAGATGTCTGTTTTTCAAGAAACGATGATTTCTCATAAGCATGGGCCTCCTGTCCATTTACCAAGATGGATGGATGGTACTGGTACTTCCCTCCTGAGCCCACGCACATGCTGTTTTTTTATTTGGGAGACATCTGTAATGCACTCAAAACAGCAGATTGTACAAGATAACCATCATTCCTGATGGGACTTTCCCTAATGACCCGAGACCTAAAGACTATGTGCTGCAAGAAGATTGGACCACATCAACCACATCCAGAATGCATGGACCATCTAATTGGCCCAACGCTACAAAGGTGATCCCTGAGATGGCGCAAGCATGAAATGACACCTATCAAGGTCCAGGCCTGTCACAAGGCACTTCTCCAGCTGTCAAGTGTGCAGCACTGCCTAGCCAGTTTTCACAGCTTCTCCACTACAAACACATAGTTTGTTATTTTTCCATCACATGCACATTTAATCCTCTGTTTTCAGACAGGGCAGGATATAGCAAAGTTACACACGAGGAGAAGCCTGCCCCACAGCTCCTCTCCTCCACCCAGCTTCCTGTTCCTCCCAGTTACTGAGCCAATTGTCTCATTAGCCCAGCAATTACCACCAAGTGTCAGGAATCCCCAATGGAAACAGACTGATTGTCTCCTATTAAGCCTGCAGCTTTCTCTGTACTGCAGCATCTTCAGTGACCAGGGTGTTACAGCCATTGCTCTGTAGCTAGTCCATGTGGAAGAGGAGGGACCTCTCTTGGTTCACCAACAACATCTGAAGCAAAGTTCCCTTCTCTTCCCTGGTTGGGCTGTCCAGAGGAAGAAGAGGTGAAAGATTCTGGTCCTTAGCTGTACCAGCCTGAGCAGTCTGCTATTGCCTGAAAGACCCCACTGGCAGTAGGAGCTCTGACCATATGATTCCATCACTTGGTTCCAGTAAACAACAACAACCACCACCTGAGGTAAAGATCCTAAAAAACAAAGCAGAAGGAGGTTGATCCTTTTCTTTTTATCTTTGCCTTCTATGAGGGATGCCTCCTGGCTCCATGTCTGTGGGGGTGGGAGTGTTGGAGGCAGAGTGGCAGCATTAATAGTTCCCTAGGAAGGAACACCAAATGCCCATGGCTGTCCTCTATAATTTCTGAGGTTCTCCTGGTTGGTGTTCCAAAAGCTGCTATTGTGTGTGATTTAACAATTACTGCTGGGTTAAGGCTTTTTGGAAAGATTCTGTGCTATTTATGATGTGAAAGGTGGAGGAGGGAAGTGGGAATAGTAGAAAATAGCTTGTAACAACACAGGGATTTAAGAGGGAAGTAAGAAAGTGATGACTTGCAAAGAAATCACTCTTTGGCTGATCTCACTTGACAAGGGCCTCAGACCAGAATGGACACTCATGTCCTACTGCCTGGAAGCTGTCTGGGGATTTAGATTAAAGGGAAGACGACTCCTCCTTAATTCTCCTAATGCAGGATCAACAAAAGGAATTCTTTGTCAGCTACCTAGTTTGGTCTGCTTACTTATTACCTTGATTTGATAATTTGAACTAATTCATCTAGTGAGTCAACCTCAGTTTTGACCTTGATTTGATCATTGTGGTGTTCCATTCTTAATTAGTCTAGTCAGTGATACATATGTTCAATGTTTATATAAAATCCATAAAATTTACCCAGACCTGGTTTATTCTTTCAAATTGCAACATGGGTCAAATGAAGCTGAGGGCAAAGGTAATCTAGTCAAGCTATTTAAAAGACAAGGTGGGTGAGGCATTATCTTTTATCAGACCAACTTTTGTTGGGGGTGGGAAGAGGCAAGCTTCTGAACTACACAGAGCTTTTCTTCAGGTCTGTGTAAACTTGAAAGCTTGTCTCACTCAGAGAAGTTGGTCCAATAAAAGACATTACCTCATCCACCTTGTGTCTCTCATATCCTGGGACCAAAACAGCCATAGCAACACTACCTATGAGATATTGAAGAGCTATTTGGCTTTGGTTCTAAATTTTTAACCTAGGTCTCTCACAGTAGCCCAGTGGGGTAGTTTGTGTAGTGTGAGGGTCCCGCTCTCCCAAGCTGGGCTTCACAGTCTGAGGCACTGGGTTACTTTCTGAGAGAGCCAGGCCAGTTTACACAGCAGCAATGGTTCCCTGCAGTTTAAGGGAATGAAAACCCGAGTGCTGACTACGAATGAGCTTGTGACCTATTTCCCAGGTGTTTCTTTCTGTGTGGGGAGGGATTCTCCACCTCATTAGAAATATACCTACCCCTACCCACCCAGTTCCATTCTTGGCTGACCATCCCTTCATGGAATACAGGGTAACTGCTGTAACTGGGCACGTGGAAAGGAATCTACTCACTACCAAAGCATTCTGAGTAGCTATGGGCTACACTTCAAATCATTCAGAGAGTGAAGCTGGTGCAGACACAGTGACTTGTTTACTGAATGGGGCATCTTGCGGTGAGCACATGATCCGGTGTTCTGCAGCGGCTGACAGCTGGTCTCTGGGTGGAGTTTAAGATCATGAGCCTATGAGCTATAAAGATCTAAATGGCCTGTTGGATCACTTCTTCCCATGCTAATGCTGCAGCTACGGTCAGCAGGGGCACCTGAGTTGGATTCCCCCTTGTTGTAAAGGAGAGGGGCTGCTGGCAGAGCGTTCTGGAACTTTTTCCTCCTTGGCACAAAATAGCTTCAATCTGGTGACCGCTTGGGCATGTTGCAAAAGACACTTGTTGGATCAGGGTTTTGGGTTTGCTGAGGGTCACTGAGGGATGCCTCCCAGAGCAATGAAGGGATGGGAAAGAGATTTTTTGTGTGTGTGTGTGGCTACCTGGCTGAGTTCCTGTCTGAATATTTATTTTAATGTTGTTGGAGTTTTGCTGTAGTGTTGATTCTGCCTTAGGAGCCTAGAACTTTGTATAGGGGTATTTTGATAATGATTTAAATAGAAATAGCTGATTTTTCTCTCATGTCTCTGAATTCAGAGTCTCTTTAGAGATGAAAAGAAGAACAGGAGTACTTGTGGCACCTTAGAGACTAACAAATTTATTAGAGCATAAGCTTTTTGTTAGTCTCTAAGGTGCCACAAGTACTCCTGTTCTTCTTTTTGCGGATACAGACTAACACGGCTGCTACTCTGAAACCTGTCTTTAGAGAGACACACTGGTATCAAGGAGGGAAACACACAGGTGTTGTAAACAAGTAGTCCTTTTCCTTTCTGTATCTGTCTGCTGCAGGTTGGAGCATTGCAGTCTAACTGCTGCTTGTTGTGGTGATCTCTCCTCTGCGCTAAGCATGAACCAGCACCTGACCGAGCTAGATATAGGGAGAAACAAACTGGGAGATCCAGGAGTGCAGCTGCTGTGTCAAGGACTGAAACATCTCAACTGCAAACTACACAAAATAAGGTAAGTACCAGCTGATTTCCTTTAGTCTGTGCCCATTAACACGGTGGTGGTGTGAGTTACACTCCATTTACCAGGATCACAATACCCTTCATGGAACCCAGCCATGGACCAGCCCCACTCTGCTCCTGAGACGAAGAACAGAGACCCACTGACATCTTCATTGGTCACATTTTGCTAGTTAAATTGAATAATGGAGTTGTGAGTTCGACCCTTGTTAAGCAGAGCACGAATTGGCATGGACTCCGCTGGCCCAGGGTAATCCTTTGGTCGTGCAAAGCAGATATAGCCAACTCTGTCCCAACCAATCCTGCCTCAACTGAGTGGGTCTGCAGGGGCATGGAGGACCTATATAAAGGGCAAGATGGGCAGAACATGGTCCACCAGCTCTTAGGCAGGCACAGCAGCTGGGGTGATTTTAGAGCAGCCCTGAGATTTCTCTCTGCTAAACCAGAGTTCATTCTGGCCAGGATCAGAGTAGGGGAAAGGTCACTTAGAGCCTATTTCTCTACTTCCAAGTCACCGCAGCGGTGCTGGACATAAACTTGGTGCAGCTGAGGACAGAGTCTAGTGGCTTCTAGCAGCCCTGAAATGCAGCATATTTTGATGTTACAGCACAATGACTTTACTCACTAAGGCAATAACAACAACCCCACACATGCACACGCTGCCCTCAACTCCAGCTGTCATGCTTGCTCTCCCAAAAGGGCTGGAAATAAAATAAAATGAATGCTCATTCTGTAACAGAGCAGCACGCTATCACATAGAGAGATCGGATGAGATGTATATTTCTCTAAACAAAACCTTACTGTTGGAATTGTTTTCTCTTTGCTATTTCCATACACCTGTTAAAACCTCCTAAATAAATAGTTTTAAAAGTTGCTCCACTCTGTTCATAGATTCATAGATTCATAGATTGTAGGACTGGAAGGGACCTCGAGAGGTCATCGAGTCCAGTCCCCTGCCCACATGGCAGGACCAAATACTGTCTAGACCATCCCTGATAGACATTTATCTAGCCTACTCTTAAATATCTCCAGAGACGGAGATTCCACAACCTCCCTAGGCAATTTGTTCCAGTGTTTAACCACTCTGACAGTTAGGAACTTTTTCCTAATGTCCAACCTAGACCTCCCTTGCTGCAGTTTAAGCCCATTGCTTCTTGTTCTATCCTTAGAGGCTAAGGTGAACAAGTTCTCTCCCTCCTCCTTATGACACCCTTTTAGATACCTGAAAACTGCTATCATGTCCCCTCTCAGTCTTCTCTTTTCCAAACTAAACAAACCCAATTCTTTCAGCCTTCCTTCATAGGTCATGTTCTCAAGACCTTTAATCATTCTTGTTGCTCTTCTTTGGACCCTTTCCAATTTCTCCACATCTTTTTTAAAATGCGGCGCCCAGAACTGGACACAATACTCCAGCTGAGGCCTAACCAGAGCAGAGTAGAGCGGAAGAATGACTTCTCGTGTCTTGCTCACAACACACCTGTTAATGCATCCCAGAATCACGTTTGCTTTTTTTGCAACAGCATCACACTGTTGACTCATATTTAGCTTGTGGTCCACTATAACCCCTAGATCCCTTTCTGCCGTACTCCTTCCTAGACAGTCTTTTCCCATTCTGTATGTGTGAAATTGATTTTTTCCTTCCTAAGTGGAGCACTTTGCATTTGTCTTTGTTAAACTTCATCCTGTTTAACTCAGACCATTTCTCCAATTTGTCCAGGTCATTTTGAATTATGACCCTGTCCTCCAAAGTAGTTGCAATCCCTCCCAGTTTGGTATTATCCGCAAACTTAATAAGCGTACTTTCTATGCCAATATCTAAGTCGTTGATGAAGATATTGAACAGAGCCGGTCCCAAAACAGACCCCTGCGGTACCCCACTCGTTACGCCTTTCCAGCAGGATTGGGAACCATTAATAACAACTCTCTGAGTACGGTTATCCAGCCAGTTATGCACCCACCTTATAGTAGCCCCATCTAATTTGTACTTACCTAGTTTATCGATAAGAATATCATGCGAGACCGTATCAAATGCCTTACTAAAGTCTAGGTACACCACATCCACCGCTTCACCCTTATCCACAAGGCTCGTTATCCTATCAAAGAAAGCTATCAGATTGGTTTGACATGATTTGTTCTTCACAAATCCATGCTGGCTGTTCCCTATCACCTTACCACCTTCCAAGTGTTTGCAGATGATTTCCTTAATTACTTGCTCCATTATCTTCCCTGGCACAGAAGTTAAACTAACTGGTCTGTAGTTACCTGGGTTGTTTTTATTTCCCTTTTTATAGATGGGCACTATATTTGCCCTTTTCCAGTCTTCTGGAATCTCTCCCGTCTCCCATGACTTTCCAAAGATAATAGCTAGAGGCTCAGATACCTCCTCTATTAGCTCCTTGAGTATTCTCGGATGCATTTCATCAGGCCCGGGTGACTTGCAGGCATCTAACTTTTCTAAGTGACTTTTAACTTGTTCTTTTTTTATTTTATCCGCTAAACCTACCCCCTTCCCTTTAGTATTCACTATTCTCCCAAACTGGCTGCAAACAATAAATGTGAATAAATAACATCAACATAATGTGTTTCCCATAAAGGGCTGGGATTCCCCCTGCTCATCACCCATCATTTCAGGCCCAGTCCGCAGCATCACCCCGGTTACTAATAACACAGCCCAGCCAGCAAGTGTGTCATTGGGAGCCAGCTGTGGTCTGGCTCCGGGTGCCTTTCTGGCCCATCCTTCTCATGGCAGATAATTAAGGGCTGGTCAGTGGCCTGAGCTCAGCCCTGTTATCTTTGATCTCCTTGGGGTCCCTCTGCATTGTCCTCCTGTGTCATCCAGCCTTAGCAATTGCCTCTTGCCTCCTGCTTGCAGGCTGCTCCCCACCCCCTCTGGTGTACTGGTGCTGCTGCTCCCAGCCACAGCCTGAGTTACCCTATGGCCCATGGTCACCCTACACACCACTCAAGCACCCCCCTACTCCTTACCATTCCAAACCCCTCGTAAGGATTCAGGGGCTATAGGGAGGTGGGATGGTGGGGCTGTGAGAAGTGACTGTACCAGCTGGAGGCAGGAATGGACAGGAGAGTGGAGCTGTGAAGGCCAGACCCCTAATCTGGTGTATGGGGAAAGGGGCTTTAAACATTCATTTGCAGCATAGGAGGCTCAGAGAGGTGTGAGTGGCCCGTTCCTCTTGATGGAGTGTTCTTAGCTGAATTAGAACAGCCCTGGGAGAGGAAACAATAGGAATGAGAGGTGTGAACTGCTCCATCCATCTGGGTGAGTGTTCTCATTCTCCTCCCTGTGTTTTTGGCTCTTGTGGGCCTGAGCCATGCACTGAGCATGCCTGGTCTCAGCTCCCTATCCCGGTCTCAGGGCTTGTCTATACTTATGTGCAGGTTCGGCTGCAGGCAATCAAACTTCTGGGTTCGATTTATCGTGTCTTGTATGGATGCGATAAATCGAACCCAGACGTGCTCCCCGTCGACTCCGGTAATCCTGCTCGGCGCGAGGAGTATGCGGAGTCGACGGGGGAGCCTGCCTGCCGCGTCTGGACCGCGGTAAGTTCGAACTAAGGTACGTTGACTTCAGCTACGTTATTCACATAGCTGAAGTTGCGTACCTTAGTTCGAATTGGGGGGTTAGTGTAGACCAGGCCTCATTGATGTCTTGCTGTCTGTAATCAGAGGTACTAACGCTTATGTAGGGCAGTGACCTCTGAAATATTTCTAAACTGGTCATTGGTCCCGCTCAATAGCTAATCTCAGGGGCAGGCCATGCTATCAGTTTCATGAAGGCCAGAGCCTTAGATTTTTCCCTAACTCTGCACCACAAGAGTTATGCGCCCCATTCATAGGGCTGTGTATCAGGAACCTCTTGACAAAATGACCCAAAAACTTGCTTTTCTTTGATAACACTGAGTCCCATTGTTTAGGGAAGAGGGGAAGAGCTTGAGTCATGATTACAACTGCATACCAGAGTCTTTCATCTTCCCTCTAGTTATTTAATGTTGTTTTCCTTGACCAATACTCCTACAATACAATTGGATTCTGCACGTGGAATTTAAAGCAACTTAAAATATTGCTATTACGCCAGAAATGTTGGTCTCTGGGCAAAACAAACCTCTGTAGAACACGAGTAACATGCACATCACATGTTGGCTGGAAGCTGCCAATGGCAGGGCAGACCGCAGCCATGGGTGCTACTTTGATTCAAAAGCCACAGCATGTCTTCTTGAGCCACCAGTTACTGCAACAGGAGATTGCCAGCAAAGCCTCTCTTTAGCAGTGGAGCCCTACAGTTGCCACAGGTGTATTTTACTCTCTTTGGGCAGTCACTTTGGGCTGACCCATGTTGAGGTTCCAAATGTTATTTGTGAATAGCTTCTTAAATATTGCTTCCCAAAAGGGCAGCGGGTGGGGTGCACTAGCTGAGAGAAATTGCTATAAATTTGGGGAGGGTCAGAGCCATAGTTTGAGTCGCTGGTGTGGGCAAAAAAAGTTATAAAAAAAGTCTGATTCTTCTATCCCATGATTTTTCGGGGGCCGTATCTCAGGAACTCCTTTCTCAGATGGCCCCAGATTTGAACCTCTAGTCCCTCCCTGCCCTGGCTCTCCATGACACACAGGAATGTTCAAGACAATCCAAGTAAGCATGCGGGTGATAGAGCACTTAGAAAAGCCATCTGCAGACCCACAACAGCAGCTGCAAACTCAACCCCTTCAAGGGCTGTGTTACTTAGAGGGGGTGTTAGGAGCCCTTGCAGCAATGAGAGCTGAGATCAGGCTGCTTCCATGGGGAGATTCTGGGACGTGGATTTTGCAGCCCCTGCTCCCTGTGAGCACTGAGTAGCCCCACAGCGGGACTGTCCATGTCAGTAAGTGCTCCCTGCCCTGAGCAAGGGCTGCACAATCCAGCCCTTTACGTGCAGAAAGGACACTGCTGTCCCTGCCCAGAGCTCACAGGGTGAGTGGGATGTGGGGGGAGCAGGCCAGGCTACAGACTGCACCAGCGCTTCTCCTCCCCTCCCCCAAGGGAAAGGTATCTGCTGGCGGTGAGATCAGCAGGCCGGGCAGCGGCAGTGGCACAGATCCTGTGGGTGCAGCTCATGGTGCTTCATAGGGGCAGTGGGCTCAGATGTTGTCTGCAGAGAGAATTAACATGTCCTTTTCCTTCCCTGTTTTCCACACAGCTTGGGCTATCAGAGTGTAACTGAAGAAACACAGGCAGAACTGGATGCTGTGAAAGACACAAAACCTGATCTGGTCATAGAGATATGGTAGGGCTAGTGAGCGGGAGCCACTGAACCAGCGAGGCTCTGTCCTGGCTGCCCTGCCACTAGCTTAGGAAGCAGGCTGTGGGGAGGGGGAACCCTGCCCCTTTTAAGGGGACCGCATCAACATATTTCAGTATCTATGGTAGGGGGCTGAGTAGATTGTCAGGCCCAGCCCTCCTGCCTGAGGGTGAGAGGCTCGGGAGTAGGAGCTGGATTTGCTCCATGCTTGGTGTGACCTTGGAGGGGGCAGTTGGTTTGTGGGGGGAGGGAGGATGCAGTTCAGGGCCCAAACGAGGGATGTGGGATCATGGGAGATCTGGTAACCTCCCCTTTCAGTCTCTCTACGTGAAGGATGGAGACTCAAGAACCATCCTCGGATCCAGAGGGGAATTGTCACTCTGTTACAACAGATCAGTCACTGTTGTTTGTGTATTTATAATAGTATTGTAGTTTTACACAATTTCACAGCAACTAAGCTGGCATTTTCCACATTACATCTCCCAGCATTTGTTCGTCCCTGATGTATGTTTGTGTCAGTTTTGTTGAGTCCAATAAAGATCATGAACCAAGAAAAAATGCCATCCTTTAGAGTTTGTATTTCTTGCCATAGTTTCTGCTAATGCACAAGAATTCTCCAGGCCTAGGAGAGCCCTCAGGGATGGTTTCTCAGACAGTGTGTTTTTTTTTTTCTTTTTTTTTTTTTTTTCTTTTTTCTTTTTCCCCCATGGTTCTTGTTTCTCATCCATTATGGTCAACACCTTCAGAAGCTCGTGCAGGCAAAATAAGAGTGATTTTTAATTTCTGTGGGCTTTTGTCAGAAAGCTGGTGTAGGTGACCCCTAAGAACCCTGAATGGCCAGTTGGGAGCAGAGATCAAAGGTACAGGACAGGGAGAGGGTTAATTGTACAAAATCCAAGATAAAGATGTAGGTTTTACCTACAATTGTGCGGTAGCTCAATAGCAGAGTCATTTGGGAGCCTGTACTGTTATGTATTAAAAAGACATTGTTTCATTTTCTTTTCTTTGTTTGGGCAAAGCACTATTCCAGTGTCCCCCACTCCTCAGGTGCCCCATCATGTCTGTAGAGATTAGTCCCAAATATTCAAACTTGGCTAATAGAAGTTAGGCACCTAAATCCATATTTAGGCACCTAATTAAAAGTGGCCTGACTTTTCAAAAGCAGTTCCCCAGTACTGTCAACTACAAATGTTCAAAGAGTCAGGCCCCCAAAATCATGAGATTTTAAACAAGAAATACATTTGTGATTCTTTTCATTTGCCTTCTGTTTTCTGAGTCTTTAGGATTCACTGTGGTCATGTTTTCAGACTGTTCTCCACAATCAGGAGGGTTTTAAAAACTTTTTATAAATGGAAGCTGAGATTCTCCTGTAACTCCAGGAGCTGAGGATATAAGAAAAACACCAAATGCCATGAGACTCCCCAATAAAATTTCTAGAGTTGGCAATACTGGTTCCCACTCACTTCAGAGTGACTTGTAAGTGCTCAGCAACTCTGCAAACCTGGGCACTTTTATTTTGGTACCTAATTCTTGCCACCACTGAACATTTTGGCCTAAATATCTGAAAGTGGTAAATGTGGGTAAATGAGATGAGAACAGTTTACAGCTCATGGCAGAACTTGCTGATCTCTGCAGAACTAGGTCATCTATATTGTTAATATTCTCTTTTGCTGGATGTTTACTAGGCATTTGTTCTAAGTGTGACGCTTTTTGCTGCACTGTTTGTTCTAGCACTGTAGGGACAAAACAGTCCTGTTTCTTTAAACAGGGAAGGGGAGGAGAAAGGAGGCTAGTTCTCAGCTGAGAGAGAGAGACAGGAAATAGGCAAGGAAGTCCTTGCCAGGGATTACATTTAGAGAGTGAAACTTCTGGAATTTCATCTGTTTGGGGGGATTTACCCACTCATTTTGAGAGGAAGAAAAGCTGATTATCATTCCAATGGAGCCAGTGCTCTTCAGGGTGAGCTCAGCATACAAAATATTTAACTTGGCTGAAATCATGTCAGAGTGGGGTTTTGTCTTGTAAAGATCAGCGACTCTCCTCTTGAGAGAAAGCGGTGGGGGAGGTGCATCTCTGCTGAGGTCTCTAGAGTCCCTCTTGCAGGGCAGCAGAGGAGGTCTCAGGATTGCAGTGTTTCCTAAGTGACTAAACCATAAAGGAGAGGACTGTTCTGCCATCCCTCTGCTTTCCTGCTGTCTGCTTTCAGCAGCTGCGTGTGAGGGAGATGGAAACTGAGGAGGCGCTTGGGTGGGGCATGAGACAGAATGTGTGTGTGTGTGTGTGTGTGTGTGAGACAGAAATGAAGAGTGAGTCTGAGCGTAAGGTACGGGCTATAGATCATAACCCTCCCATGGGGAGGCACACACCCCTCCCGCCCCCTTCCATCATCACCAACAGCTGAGAAAACCACTGGACTGCTGTAGGGCACAGAGTGGCCATGAGGGAGCCTGGGGGCTCTCTCCCTTTGCCAGGTGGAGACCCATCCCCAGCCCTACTTCAGCAGTTTTGAGATGTCAGAGACTGGAACTGCTGAGGGCATCCTGTGGCTGTTCTGCCCACAGGCTGTAAGAGGAGGAGGGTATCTCTGGGCAGAGAAGGCAGATTTGGGGACTGGTGCTGAGGAGGGTGTTGCTAAGGAGGTTGTTTAGGGTGGAAATAGAAACCAAAGAAGGAGCTAACCAAGGTGCCCTCCTTTCCCCAATCCCAAATCTGGATTAAAAACTTCCTTTGCTGGAAATTCAGGCAGCTTTGAGACATAGATCCAAAATCCCCACAGGAAAATCACTCTGTGAATTACACAGCATAGATCACATGCTGTGACATTTATGGACACTGTAATATTAACAACTGCTGAACAAAATACACACCCAGCCTTAACTCCTATTTATACTGGTTTGTTTACACACATTACAGTCAGTGCATGGACAATATAAGACAGGATTTAAAAACAATACATGTATATTTCAGTCATTTTGGGGCAGAGACTTTGGTTTGTGTCTACATCTCTGAGGCTCCCCTGAAGGAGCTACATAATGTTATGGCTGGTGACCATGTGTCACTGTTACTTGGGCTGTGTTTCTTGGTGTGCCAATGGGCTGCTGCTCGTGGGGGTGGGTGGGGGAGGATTAAAGGGGGGTGTTTTTTGGTTTCATAAATTCATAGACTTTTAAGGCCAGAAGGGACCATTAGATCATCTGGTCTGACATCATTTGTTTGATTAAAGCAGATCTTCCAGAGAGGCCTCCAGCCTTGATCTGAAGACTGCAGGAGATGGAGAATCCAACACTTCCTTTGGTAGCTTATTCCAATGGTTAATCACCCTTGCTGTTAGACACTTGTGCCTTATTTCTAACTTGAATGCGTCTGGCTTCAGTTTCCAACCATTGGTTCTTGCCATGATTTTGTCTGTTCTGTTATACAAGTATTTTCTGTGTGGAGGTAACTTTGGGAGAAAGGGAGCTCTGTGGTTGCCTGAGAGTTTGCTCTCTGCCATGGACTCTGATTAAAGTCTCTTCTCTGAGAACTGGGTGTTGGTGCTGGGCTGAGATTCCTAATACTCTGCTCCATCCCTGAGCCCCCTCCTGAATCATGAACCCCTCATCCTCAGATCCACAGCCCTCACCCCTGCACCCCTTCCTATCCCCAAAACCCCTCCCCCTTCCCACACACCCCCTCCTGCCCTCAAACTCCCTCCCAAAGCCTGCACCCCCTCTCTTTGCATGTCCTCCCACCCCCAAACTCCATCCCAGAGCCTGCACCCCTCACCCCCTTCTGCACACCCACCCCCTGTCCCAGCCTGGAGTCTGCACCCAGCACCCAAACTCCATCCCAGAGCCTGCATTCTGCACCCCTCCTGCATCCTAATCCCCAGCCCAGGATCTGTACCCTAGACCTCCTCCCCACACCCAACCCCCTCCCAGAGCCTTAGGCAGGTGTGGGGGACAGAGTTGAGGGGGGGGGGCGGGTTCTGGGCACCACCAAAATTTCTACAAACCTGCCACCCATAAGGGTCGGGGCAGTCAGGGGACAGGTAGTGTCCTAGGGGGGCAGTTGGGGGAGGGTTCTCAGGAGGGGGCAGTCAGGGGACAAGAATCAGGGAGGGGTTGGGAGTTCTGAGGGGGGTAGTCAGGAGATGGGAAGTGGGAGGGAGTGGATGGGGGCGGGGCAGGGGTGGGGCTAGAGCGGAGCTTCCCCCCCTTCCCCCGTGTCCTCTTTTTTGATTGTGGAAATATGGTAACCCTAGTTAATAGCGATCCCCAGACTAGGGCTAAATTTACTACAGCTAGGGCTGCCTGGACTTGGGTTAAGGCTTCTATGTGTAGTAGGGTTACCATATTTTAATTTTTAAAAATTAAGACACTCCATGGGGCCCTGGCCCCGCCCCAACTCCACCCCTTCCCCGTCCCCAGCCCTGCCCCAACTCTGCCCCCTCCCCTGAACGCTCCGCCCCCTGCTCCTCCCCCTCACCTGCTTCCCGCAAATCAAATGTTCGCGGGAAGCCTGAAACAGGGTGACAGCAGGTAAGCTGGGGCTGGGGCATGGTGTGGCATGGACCAGTCTGGCCCCCCTGGCCGAGCGGCTCCCTCTGGTGGCCGGCCGGCCGGCCCAGGCCAAGAGGCTCTGGCCCCAGCGTCTCCCGCCTGGCTCGGGCCCTGGGGCGCTGGCCCCCGGCCAAGTCCCCCCGCCCCTGGCTCCGGCCGAGCACCGCACCCCCGGCCCCGGCCAAGTGCCCGCGCCCCCGGCCGAGCACCGCGCCACCCCTGGCCCCGCACCCCGGCCCCTGCTGAGCACCGCCGGCCCCCGGCCCAGCACCGCGCCGCCCCCGGCCCCGCACCCCCGGCCCCTGCCCCGGCCCCAGTGGCACCCGGCCCAGCACTGCGCCGGCCCCTGCCGAGCACCGCCGGCCCCACACTGCCGGCGCCGGCCCCGGCCCCAGGCTTTTTGGGCTTTCACCCCGGGCGGGGATTTGAGGCCCAAAAAGCCGGACATGTCTGGGAAAATCCGGACGTATGGTAACCCTAATGTGTAGGCCTCTCCAGGCTAGGTTTAGGCCTGTGATGAGTAGGGCTTCCCAGGCCAGGCTTAGGGTGACCAAAAGTAAGGCTCCCTGGAGTCAGTTTAGGCCTGGTGTTGGTAGGAATCCTGGTCTTAGGGTTAGGATGAACAAGTCTAGGGGTCCCTGGAGTCAGCTAACACTTTAGACTGTTAGGGCTCCTTGGTCTGGGTTAGGGTTACTAAGGTTAGGGCTCCCTGGGATAGCATTAGGGTAAATAATGGTAGGCCTCTCCAGGCTAAGTTTAGGCATGGGCCCAGTAAGGCTTCCCATGGATAGGGTAAGGTTAAAAAGCACCTGGCTCCCTAGATTAGAGTTGGGGTTATAAATAAATAAATGGAGATATCCTATCTCCTAGAACTGGAAGGGACCTTGAAAGGTCATTGAGTCCAGCCCCCTGCCTTCACTAGCAGGACCAAGTACTGATTTTGCCCCAGATCCCTAAGTGGCCCCCTCTAGGATTGAATTCACAACCCTGGGTTTAGCAGGTCAATGCTGAAACCACTGAGCTATCCCTGCCCCCCAAAGTGTTCCCCAACTGTTCCCTGGAGTAGGATTAGGTTACTAAAGCTAAAGATCCCTGGGCTAGGTTTAGGCCTTTGGCCAGTAGGGATCGTCAATCTAGGGTTATGATTACAAACAGTAGGCCTCTAAGGGTAGGGTTAGGCCTGGGATCGGTAGTGCTCCCCTGATTAGGGCTACTAAGTGTAGGGCCCTCTGTGCTAGGGTTTGGCCTGTGGCTAATAGGTCTCTGCAGACTAGGTTTAGCATTACTAAGGGTTGGGCTCCCGGGCTAGTGTTAGGCTTAAAAAGAGTAGGTCTGTCTGAAGTTCTTGGCACTCACAATTACATCTGAAGTCGACTGGAGCTGTACTTTAAATGCATGAAGTGCTGGACAATGCTCTGGAAAAATCGGGCCCTAGGTGTCCCAAGCTGAACAACTAAAATCAATGGATACTCCTGACAGTCTAATCTCCCTGTGCTTCAGTTCCCCAGTTGTAAAATGGGGACAATAATAACCCCCCCACCTCACAGGGAAGTTGCGAAGATAAATTAATTCATGTTGGTTAATTCCTCAGATACGAAGTTGAGAGCACCATAGAAACACCCAGAAAGAAATTAATTCGGAAGGGGGTGTGTTGCGTAAGGCCTAAGGCTACACATTGATTCAGGAGGATAACAAGAAATACTAACTAGCTGCCCGTTCACTGAATGAGGGCCAGGTCCCGTGGAAAGACTAAAGACTGTATCGTGGTGCACTTGCCCAACGGGGCAGGATTCAGGTGGCACAGCCAGCCTTAGTTCTGGCATTTCCTAATTTTTGGTTGCTTGACTTTGCAACCTTAATGTTCTTTAACATAGGTTTTTTTGAGGTATAAGAGGCATTTCTGAAGGAAGCAACAGAGGGTCCTGTGGCACCTTTGAGACTAACAGAAGTATTGGGAGCATAAGCTTTCGTGGGTAAGAACCTCACTTCTTCAGATGCAAGTGAAGAAGTGAGGTTCTTACCCACGAAAGCTTATGCTCCCAATACTTCTGTTAGTCTCAAAGGTGCCACAGGACCCTCTGTTGCTTTTTACAGATTCAGACTAACACGGCTACCCCTCTGATACTTGATTTCTGAAGGAGATGTCCTGGGGAGTTTGTCTGGGCTAACGGCTGCAGTAGGAGACTAAGCTGAGAGAGGAACCATAGTATCCATGTTGCTTTCCTCAACAGATGGATGTTCTCTAGGGCAACACTTATGATATTCACTCTGTGTGCAGGGCTGATGCAAGCAAATCTAGGCCCCCTGTGACCCCACTCGTTTAGGGACATATATGACAGACCCAGACCAGTGGGGTACAGGAGTCTGGTAGAGGGCAAATATACTGGTCACTGGATGAGTAGTTTTCTGTTCCCTGAGTGACCAGAGAAGGGGCTGCACTAGAGTAATCAGGAACCTGCTAGAACCAGTTAAGGCAGGCAGGCTTAGGGTTACCATACGTCCTCTTTTTCCCGGACATGTTTGGCTTTTTGGCAATTCCCCCCGGATGGGGGTTTGACTGCCAAAAAGCCGGACATGTCCGGGAAAAAGAGGACGTATGGTAACCCTAAGCCTGCCTGCCTTAACTGGTTCTAGCAGGTTCCTGATTACTCTAGTGCAGCCCCTTCTCTGGTCACTCAGGGAACAGAAAACTACTCATCCAGTGACCAGTATATTTGCCCTCTACCAGACTCCTGTACCCCACTGGTCTGGGTCTGTCACA